>NW_026574988.1:0-101375 GCF_905146905.1 Nyctereutes procyonoides | reverse complement strand
TTTTTTTCACTTTATTTTTTTTAATTTATATATATTTAATTTTTTTTTATATAATTAATTTTTAATTGGTGATCATATTTTACCGAACATACAGAATAACCCCCAGTGCTTCCTCCCGTCAAGTGTCCCCCTCACGTGCCCCGTCACCCATTCACCCCCCACCCCCACCGCCCTCCTCACCCTTCCACCACCCCCCTAGTTCAGTTTCCCAGAGTTAGGAGTCTATGTTTCTGTGGTCCCTTTCAGATATCTCCCACACATTACTTCTCCCTTCCCGTTAAATTTCCCCTTCACGTATTAATTCCATATTCCCCCTTAAATGAAGTTGAGAACCATACACTGTTTGTCCTTCTCCGATTGACTTACTCTCACTCAGCATAATACCCTCCAGATTTCCATCCACTGTTGAAGCAAAATGGGTGGGTATTTGTTGTTTCTAATGGCTGAGTAATATTCCATTGTATACATAAACCACATCTTCTTATCCATTCATCTTTCGATGGCACCGAGGCTCCTTCCACAGTTTTGGCTATTGTGGACATGGCTGCTAGAAAACATCGGGTGCAGGTGCCCCGGCGTTTCATTGCATCTGAATCTTCGGGGTAAATCCCTAACAGTGCAATTGCTGGGTCGTAGGGCAGGTCTATTTTTAAATTCTTTGAGGAACCTCCACACAGTTTTCCAGGAGTGGCTGCACCAGTTCACATTCCCACCAACAGTGTAAAGGGTTCCCTTTTCTCCGCATCCTCTCAACATTGTTGTTTCCTGCCTTGTTAATTTCCCCCATCTCACTGGTGTGAGGTGTATCTCATTGTGGTTTTGATTTGTATTTCCCTGATGGCAAGTGATGCAGAGCATTTTCTCATGTGCATGTGGCCATGTCTATGTCTTCCTCTGTGAGATTTCTCTTCATGTCTTTTGCCCATTTCATGATTGGATTGTTTGTTCTTTGGTGTTGAGTTTAAGAAGTTCTTTTATAGATTTTGGAAACTAGCCCTTTATCTGATATGTTATTTGCAAATATCTTCTCCCATTCTGTAGGTTGTCTTTGAGTTTTGTTGACTGTATCCTTTGCTGTGCAAAAGCTTCTTATCTTGATGAAGTCCCAATAGTTCATTTTTGCTTTTGTTTCTTTTGTTTTCGTGGATGTATCTTGCAAGAAGTTACTGTGGCCAAGTTCAAAAAGGGTGTTGCCTGTGTTCTCCTCTAGGATTTTGATGGAGTCTTGTCTCTACATTTAAATCTTTCATCCATTTTGAGTTTATCTTTGTGTATGGTGCAAGAGAGTGGTCTAGTTTCATTCTTCTGCATGTGGATGTCCAATTTTCCCAGCACCATTTATTGAGAGACGTCTTTCTTCCAGTGGATCGTCTTTCCTCCTTGTCGAATATTAGTTTGACCATAAAGTTCAGGGTCCATTTCTGGATTCTCTATTCTGTTCCATTGGTCTATGTGTCTGTTTTTGTGTGCCAGTACCACACTGTCCTTGATGACCACAGCTTTGTAGTACAACCTGAAATCTGGCATTGTGATGCCCCCAGCTATGGTTTTCTTTTTTAAAATTCCCTGGCTATTCGGGTCTTTTCTGATTCCACACAAATCTTAAAATAATTTGTTCTAAGTCTCTGAAGAAAGTCCATGGTATTTTGATAGGGATTGCATTGAACGTGTAAATTGCCCTGGGTAGCATTGACATTTTTCACAATATTAATTCTGCCAATCCATGAGCATGGAATATTTTTCCATCTCTTTGTGTCTCCTCAATTTCTTTCAGAAGTGTTCTATAGTTTTTAGGGTATAGATCCTTTACCTCTTTGGTTAGTTTATTCCGAGGTATCTTATGCTTTTGGGTGCAATTGTAAATGGGATTGACTCCTTAATTTCTCTTTCTTCAGTCTCATTGTTAGTGTATAAGGAATCCATTGATTTCTGGGCATTGATTTTGTATCCTGCCACGCTACCAAATTGCTGTATGAGTTCTAGCAATCTTGGGGTGGAGGCTTTTGGGTTTTCTATGTAGAGTATCATGTCATCGGCGAAGAGGGAGAGTTTTGAACTTCTTCTTTGCCAATTTGAGATGCCTATAATGTCTTTGTTGTTGTCTGATTGCTGAAGGCTAGGACGTCCAATTACTATGATAGAATTAGCAAGTGGTGAGGAGTTGGGGGACATCCCTGTCTGGGTTTCCCTGATCTTAGGGGAAAGGCTCCCAGTGCACTCCCCATTGAGAATGATATTTCGTGTGGGCTTTTCGAAGATGGCATTATAAGATATCGAGGGAAGTTCCCTCCTATCCCTACACTCTGAAGGAGTTTTGATCAGGAATGGTATGCTGTTATTTTGTTTTGTCAAATTGCTTTCTCTGCATCTAATGAGAGGATCCTATGGTTCTTGGTTTTTCTCTTGCTGATATGATGGAACCACATTGAATTGTTTTAACGAGTGTTGAGAACCCAGCCTTGCGGTCCCCGGGGATAAATCTACTTACCTTGTCATGGTGAATAATTTTTCTTAATGTGGTTGTTGGTGATCCTAATTGGCTAGTATGCATTGTTGAGAATTTTTGCATCCATGTTCATCAGGGATATTGTCTGTAATTCCCTTTTGGTGGGTCTTTGTCTGGTTTTGGAATTAAGGTGATGCTGGCCTCATAGAATGAATTGGAAGTACTCCATCTCTTTCTATCTTTCCAAACAGCTTTAGTAGAATAGGTATGATTTCTTCTTTTAAACGTTTGATAGAATTCCCCTGGGAAGCCATCTGGCCCTGGACTCTTGTGTCTTGGGAGGTTTTTGAAGGATGACTTACTTCAATTTTCCTCCCTGGTTATTGGCCTGTTCAGGTTTTCTATTTCTTCCTGCTTCCAGTTTTGGTAGTTTGTGGCTTTCCAGGAATGCGTTCCATTTCTTCTAGATTGCCTAAATTTATTGGCGTAGAGCTGTTCATAATATGTTTTTAAAAATCGTTTGTATTTCCTTGGTGTTGGTAGTGATCTCTCCTTTCTCCATTCATGATTTTATTAATTTGAGTCTTCTCTCTCTTCTTTTTAATAAGGTTGGCTAATGGTTTATCTATCTTATTAATTCTTTCAAAGAACCAACTCCTGGTTCTATTGATCTGTTCCACAGTTCTTCTGGTCTCAATTTCGTTGAGTTCTGCTCGAATTTTAATTAACTCTCTTCTTCTGCTGGGCGTCGGGTCGATTTGGCTGCTTCTTCTCCTAGCTCCTTTATGTGTTAAGGTTAGCTTTTGTATTTGAGTTTCTTTCCAGTTTTTGAATGGATGCTTGTATTGCGATGTATTTTCCCCCTCAGGGACTGCTTTTTGCTGCATCCCAAAGATTTTGAACAGTTGTATCTTCATTCTCATTAGTTTCCATGAATCTTTTTAATTCTTCCTTAATTTCCTGGTTGACCCTTTTATCTTTTAGCAGGATGGTCCTTAACCTCCACGTGTTTGAGGTCCTTCCAAACTTCTTCTTCTTGTGATTGAGTTCTAATTTCAAGGCGTTATGGTCTGAGAATATGCAGGGGGACGATCCCAATCTTTTGGTATCGGTTCAGACCCGATTTGTGACCCAGTATGTGGTCTATTTCTGGAAAAAAGTTCCATGTGCACTTGAGAAGAATGGTGTATTCAGTTGAAGTTTGGATGTAAAGTTTCTGTAGATATCTGTGAAATCTATCTGGTCCAGTGTATCATTTAAAGCTCTCGTTTCTTTGGAGATGTTGTGTTTAGAAGACCTATCAAGGGTAGAGAGAGCTAGATTGAAGTCACCAAGTATAAGTGTATTATTATCTAAGTATTTCTTTACTTTGGTTAATAATTCGTTTTAAGTATTTGCACGCTCCCACATTCGGGGCATATATATTGAGGATTGTTAAGTCCTCTTGTTGGATAGATCCTTTAAGTATGATATAGTGTCCTCATCGTCTCTCACTACTGTCTTCGGAGTGAATTTTAGTTTATCTGAATATAAGGATGGCTACCCCTGCTTTCTTTTGAGAACCATTTGAATGGTAAAATGGTTCTCCAACCTTTTATTTTCAGGTTGTAGGTGTCCTTCTGTCTAAAATGAGTCTCTTGTAGACAGCAAATAGATGGGTCCCTGCTTTTGTATCCAGTCTGAAACCCTGCGCCTTTTGATGGGGTCATTAAGCCCGTTCACGTTCAGAGTTACTATTGACAGATATGAGTTTAGTGTCATCATGATATCTAATTAGTCCTTGTTTTTTGTGGATTGTTCCACTGAACTTCTTCTTAAAGGGGAGTTTTAAGAGTCCCCCTTAAAATTTCTTGCAGAGCTGGTTTGGAGGTCACATATTCTTTTCAGTTCCTGCCTGTCTTGGAAGCTCTTTATCTCTCCTTCCATTTTGAATGAGAGCCTTGCTGGATAAAGTATTCTTGGTTTGCATGTTCTTCTCATTTAGGACCCTGAAATATATCCTGCCAGCCCTTTCTGGCCTGCCAGGTCTCTGTGGAGAGGTCTGCTGTTACCCTAATATTCCTCCCCATGAAAGTCAGGGACTTCTTTGTCTCTTGCTGCTTTAAAGGATCTTCTTCTTTATCTTTGGAATTTGCAAGCTTCAACTATTAGATGTCGAGGTGTTGAACGGTTTTTTTATTGATTTTTAGGGGGGATCTCTCTATTTCCTGGATCTGAATGCCTGTTTCCCTTCCCAGATTGGAAAGTTTTCAGCTAGGGATTTGTTCAAATACATATTTCTGGCCCCTCTGTCCCTTTCGGCGCAGCCTCGGGAACACCCAATTAAACGTAGGTTTTTCTTCCTTAGAGTGTCATTTAATTTCCCTTAATCTGTCTTCATGGTTCTTTAATTGTTTTATCTCTTTTTTCCTCAGTTTCCCTCTTTGCCATTAACTTGTCTTCTATGTCACTCACTCGTTCTTCCACCATCGTTAACCCTCGTCGTTAGGACTTCTAGTTTGGATTGCATCTCATTCAATTGATTTTTAATTTCTGCCTGATTGGATCTAAATTCTGCAGTCATGAAGTCTCTGTGAGTCCTTAATGCTTTTTTCTAGAGCCACCAGTAGCTGTATAATAGTGCTTCTGAATTGGCTTATCAGACCATTGGGAAGTGAAATCCAGGGGATTATTAGGGTAAGCATCCTGTTTTGTGAGAGGAGGGAGGGGGCCTGTATCTGAAGGGGTCAGGTTGGGGGTCTTTCTTGTTGAGGTGGATGTGTTTTCCTTGCTATTGCCGTTTGCTCAGGGTGGTCGGTGGGAGTGGTCCTCTCATAAGCTAAGATGTTGTAGATTGTGGAGAAGACGGTAGGGGAGTGAAAGATGAGAGACGCAGGAAAGAAAAGTGCGGAAAAAAGGCAAAAACGCGAAGGAGAGAAAAAATAGAGAAGGGGAGCAAATCGAGAGAAAGAAGTGATGAATGAGAGCAAAGATGTAAGTAATAAAAGAGATAGGGAATCATGAAAAATAAAAAAAAAGAAAATTCAACTGCGTGATGATAAACACTGAGTGCTAAAATCCGCAAAGAACAAAAACCAACGCGCTCCCGCGGTGGGGGCAAGCACACTCACGACATTCTTAAATAGAACTAACTTGCTAAAATATTGATTACTATTTCACGACAGTATATAAACTATCGAGCTGTGCTGTATCTTCTAGTAGCACTCTTAATGTCTTCTCTTCTGACGACTTCCTTCTCCGTTGAAATGCTTGGTATTCGAGCGTTATTTTTCAATTTTCTAGCTTTCGAAGGCAATTGCGTAGCTTGTGCACTTTCGCTTCACTCTCTTTTCCTCTACCTTAGCATTCTGCATCATGACGGTAAGGGGCACATGTCCTTCGCTCTAGACTTTGGCTTCTAAGCGTAGATTGAGCCTCAGACTTAGACGTGGAAAAAAGACTGACAACTTCTATGACTATCGACAATCTGGCTACTGTTCACATGACGCAGAGTACGTTGTCCTGAACGCAGATCAGGTTAGCTCGTTAGGAATGTAAAGCAGACTCTCTATGTGGGATATCCATGCACGTGACGACTTACCCTTCAGCTTGATGCACAAGCTGCTCTATGTCGATTGCTCGCTTATAGAGCATAAAACTTTCTGACGCAGAGATCTTAATAGATATGTCTCAAACGGCACTCCATAAGTGTACGTTTAAGAAATTGACGTATATCCTCGTCAGGTATTACTTTGCTCAAGTGACCGTGAGCTTGCTCCAGGTACCGAAGTGAGTCCTAAGCTCTGTCCGACTATTATACCAGTCCGTATCGAAGGTGCCTGGCATAGTCGCTGTTGAGGTGACTATGTTATAGACGACTTGGGTGTGACCAACACATATAGGCGAACCGTCCAGAACAAGTACATGTCAGGTAAGACTGGGCCTGCGGTAACGAGGACTCTGTAGGCAGATTCGTCCAGACATGCAGGACTCAATAGGTGGTGGTCATCGGGGTACCACACCTAATGTAGCATAATATTTGCTATAGCTTCCCACGGGTCCCAAGCAACTGAAGCCCTTTGCGACAATCTACGATAGGTGCCACGAGTTGTGGACACAGGACATACGTCAGTTTCTATCTGAGTGTTAAATGTCTACCACAAAGGTAGCGAATCTTACTACTGGGATCGATTGGAGCTCTACAAGGTAGATCTCAGATAGCCTGTAAGCCGTGACGTACGCATGTTAAAGTTCTATATCCAAGTGTAAGAACCTTAATAGTTTAATGATTCAGTAAGTGCTTGGAACTTAACGCAGCATTCACTGATGGCCTTTCGTAAGACTCCGCGGCAAAACTGACAGAAAACAAAACGTGAGATCAGCTATCCCATCCCGAGTATGACCAACGTAACCCATTCTAGACAACTGACGATGAGCCCCCTATAGCTGCACTGAAGGTAACTAACCACCACAGGTGAGTGCGGTGATAACGGGTGGGTCCTCAAATACCGACACGTCGGCCAATAATAGACTTAAACATACACCGGATGTCTCAGTAAGTTGGGTCTCCGAGGGCCGTCTACAGCGTAAATATGTAGAGTACCCAGCGATGTACCGTAGAACTTTGGCTGCCGCGTGATACTAGTGCATTGTGACAACAAGATCCCCTATAGCATATGGAGCTACAAGCTAGCAATACTCCTTGCCTAGACGCTCTGGAAGGCAGGGTGAAATCAGATGTAGCATACTGTTCCAAAAGAGGAATCAATTGGGCCAAAGTTAGCGCTAGAGGTTGCATAACGATCCGCCCGCCCGTCCTGAACGAGAATTGAATGCTTACTTGATAAACAAATAAGAAAGCCAGATGTACTTCAAGAAGCCTGCGCTATCGTTCCCGCTATCCACTGGGTCTCCGAAATGATCCCGTGATGAAAGGCTCTATTGGAGTAGCACTGAGCTCACCCACTTGACTTCTAGAACCGGAAAGCTGATGGCACCAAATGCTCAGCATATGAGGAACCTGTGACAACACATGTGGGCAGGGGGCGCCGAATGAAGGCCTATGAACAAGCCACGCTTCAGAGTCATCCTCGGAGGCTATCTTCCTCAATCACCGGTATCGCGTAGGCCAATATTTGTTTTATCCGGATGTTATGTATCAACAGCAGTTTGTACGGAGCCATCTGTCTTATCCATCACAAAGTAGTGAAGTATTAGAGATCGAGCGTCTCGCCAGGGAGGCAGATATAACAGCCCATCAATCCCAAGGCAATGTATGATGCATGGCATATCGCGAATAACGTAAGCTCATGTGCTGCATTCTATATATCTCACGTCCGTCGCTCGCTAACAGACAATCATCGATCGTCCACGACTAGCTAAATCAAAGCAATCATCAATGATTATGACTTAGTAATGTAGCTTACTCAGATGAGGTAGGCTGCATATGCACTAGGTGAATTACATCGCTTTGAGAGAGAGCTAGCTGACAGTGTCCCCGTCAGTCATATAATGATCCGGTATAGGGAAGCAACATCGACTCAGCTACTCACCCGGATCGAGTACGTAGCTGCATTTCGTGGTCTCATAGGGGGTGGTGTCGGGGATTACGAGATATTCTAAGGAAGAAGCTCTGACCTTAGTCAATCCTCAATTTTAGTTTCTTACGTAACGTGGCATACCCGAATTGAGCGTCGTGAGCCATGCGCGGTCGCTTATGGCTGTCATATTCGTTGAATGTCGTAGTAGCGAGAAGAATCTTGGTAGGACCAGAATGGGAGCTAGGGCGTAGATGCCTATAAATTAAATCACTAAGCGACGTAGTTCATATGATCTGAGAGTAGTTCTCAGGACTTGGAAACGCTAACAGTCAGCTAAATCGATGACCTAATTATACGAGATAGGTCTCATTCAGATCTGATACGACGTGAGACGTGCGGGATATACTACACGGAATCGCATCACTGACATTGGGCGCACGTTTCATTTCGAGGTTGAGCTTACCTATCCCCTGACCCGAATCATATGCACTTATGGCTAATCATTATGAAGAATCTGGGACAAGACTTCTTCGACATTTAGTTGTTCTACAAGCGCTGTTACACCCACTGTATATGTAACACACGTAGCGATCGCTACTAGATGTCTCTTATGGGACATGTTAAGAGGTCATATTACAGGTTGGGGTTTTGTTCCCAGTCTACCGCGGCTCCACAGTCGAATCTCGATAAGCTAAGACCTAAAGTCTATCTCAAGTACGTACTATGCACGGGAATTGCATTCCAGTCTACTTCAAACAGTGTGCTAGTATGTTCCATATCTAAGCTAAAGACTTTAGCTCTCATCTCATTTAAGCAAAGAAACTATTTTGGCTCAGCTGATCGGGTTCTTTTATATCCCGTAGTTTTCACACGTAAACCGCAAAGTTCAGATGCATAAGCCATCATGGTAGAAGTATACTAGTCTCGAACATGCCCACACCCATACTTAGATTCCATCATTAGAGCATCTGTTCCCTCAATTTATGAGTAAAGACACGAGGGATATGGGATCAGTTTCTAACACTTATGTTAATCTAAGCAAAGTTTTTACATTTAAGCTTTCTACAAAAGCATTGCTTTTGTCTTGAAGGACGAATGCTTAGTAAAGGCAACATGATGGAGTAAGACCTGCCTTTAGGAGACACGGATTGACGGAGATGCGACCATCCGAGAGGATCTTTTCTACTGTACAATTTGTTTGCTATAGATTGGACCACAATATTCACACAGTAGGAGGTAATCATGACGTAGCATTCGAGTCTACATATGGAGACTTGCTGACTGTCCTGAACTCAGTCCAAATGTTACGTAATCAATGGCTACTGGAATAGTCTGATCGAGTCTTACACGTGACGACAAAAGAATAATGTCATATTAGGCATCGAAATGATGAGCGATATATGATCAATAAAGTTGGGTTGCCAATAGTACACTGATCCTAATAGCAGTGAGTTTACACACCATCATAACTTCCACGAGCACTTTCATCGCGAATCTATCTAGAAGAGACATAGAGACTTAGCATTAATTGTACTTTCTAATGTCACATCTGTATATCATACTTCCGATGGACTTTCGGGGTTTCTGAAGATCCCTTGATATCAATCGACTCCGACCCGCTTATCAAGATGCTTACAGTCAACGCATGACAAAATCGGTTCTTCGATTCGGTCCTTAGATATTGATTGATCTGGTAATATGGGCAGCTCAGTCCTTATGTTTGTACATATAATCTGCAGCCGTAATGGGGCGAACGGCTCAATTAGTTATTCACGAACAAGACTATGATAAGGTCCATTTCATTTATTAAATGTATGAAACTGGCAAGATGTGACTAGGACACAATGAATGTCGTCTTTATACTAGACCTAGCTAGAATATGCACGTCGGACAAGAAATGCATAGTTACATCTTCGCTGCCTAGTCTTGAAAAGATCACTCAGTACTCAAGAGATGATAAATGCATAATTGTGACATCATATCTATTAGCTTGTCTGACAAAAGGCTGACTAGCTGAATAGTGTAAGTACTGATGTCACATTTTGTCCTCTTAGACTGTACCTAATGATCCCGACTTTATCATGTGGGTAAGTGCCGCTTAGTGCTGATAGTCACCACTATTAATTGCACATTGCAGCGCTTTTCCTAGAGATGCCAATGATAATAAGTACCGAGAACCATTAACGCGGCTTAATGATGCTACGTGACATAGCTGAAGCCGGTGCGTTACGGATGTCACTATCGCAAGAACAAATTAGGGGGCTAATGACCTCGGACTGTCCGCAATATAATGTGCTCTAGATTCGACACATCAGCACGACGCTACTTGTCTACACAAGTCTAGAAATCAGTCAGTAGATCTACTTCTTAGAAAGAAGTATAGTAACAATGATCGATATTGCCAGCGATACTCGCTGAATTTTAAGCGGCGGTGTTACACGCTAATACAAAATAACATCGTAACATAGTGCTAGCGCAGGAGTTTATCATGTGATTGTACGAAAGTCAACTGTGACGCAATAGCTACAAAACCTAATAATATTTCTCTGTCTATTGAAATGAATACCTTGGGCTCAACTCAGGCACTAGTTCTATGGTCTTGCTATCCGCAGGATTGTTAAAACTTGAGAAAAGATTCTGCTGAGTCTGGCAATGACATCAAGATCGGTCAATAGAAACATTATCACTGTTTACATTAGATTCTGACGGGAACTGAAGCAAAGTCTACACATGAATATGGGACTGCTCAGTAAGAAGGAGATAGCTCTTGATTAAGCGATGAAACGCATGCACTCTGATAGTGTGGTTAAAACTGATACAATTACGGCAGGAAATGGAGGAGCCCATCAGCTATTTACGAGACCAATTACGTCTGCCAAAGTACACGATGAATAGCAGAAACTGACCAAAACGGATGAACAGTGATGAAGACATTTTGCATCAATCGCGTACAAGCGATAGCAGACAAACGCACATGCAAAATAATAAATAAGACCCTTATATTAGCTTTCCATCGCGATCTAAAGGACTATGGGGTTGCTTACGTCAGAAGATATACGGCTAGTACACATCTATCAAGGAATGCGAAGTCAGTACGCCAAGGCTAGTACGCCAGTGAGGACAATTTGCATGGTAGAGCTGCAAAAAGTAAGCTAGCTATTCCCAATTCACAATCGAACAATTCTCCTCAATTAGTTATAGTTTACCGGGCATGAATTATCGATGCTGGTTTTTAAATGGTAGGAAGGGCAGACAAGATGGGCCCCTGATAGTCCATGATACTATGTAATCGACTGCATAAATATGAACGTAACTGATGACAGCCAACTAGCTTCGTACTCCATTAGCAGATAGTGTCAGCTCAAGTTAGACCAAAGGAGCTATGGCTTTACTTGTCTTGTATAAATACAATATTGGGCTTTATATAAGCCATACAATAAGGTGGATACTATATGCTTAATGTAAGCTAACATCTATCAGGGGATCAATTCACATGCGCAATAAAGTTGAATGTAAATCAATAGAGACAGATATGTGAAGTTAGTTAAGACGACTCAGAATAATTCAAATACAAACCTGGAGACTATTGCCAATAGAGACATCGCTGATGTGCAGTGTAGACAGATCTCAACTGGACGGCAATACGTTGCGAAGGAGAAGCCACATCAGGAGTAACCATAAGTCGTGAGGCGCGGTTTATACATGGAGACCGAAAAGATGTGTTAAAATAGAAAGTAAACGATATAAGTTGCAAAAATGAATGGCTATATCGTCCCATAGAACAGCCTACAGTAAGTCCGCTGTAATAGACTGACCAAACATACTATCTAAACCAAGAATGACAGCATTCTCATAAGATAGCCATATATTGACACATATAAGCATTAGGACTTGCAGTGAGTCTTTTTACTAAGTATATAGCCATTGCCTAGATGGAAGCCCTTACATCACTATATATAACCATACATATCAAAAATGTACTTCATAATTTTATGTTATAGTCTGTAATAAAATAAATTAGGGCTAATATCTGAACCATTAGGGACTTCATAACTTAAAATAAATTTAAGCTTAATATCGAACAATGAATTGGAGTCGTACCTGAACATACAGGATAATGTTCATAGACTAGGACACGAGCTAAGAGCGTAGATATTAGAATGAATCTCTACCAGATAACTAGAATTCTTGTATATGCTAGAATTACAATTAAACGGTGTGGATCAAAGTGTTACACTCAGAAGACTAGACTAGCCAGTGACTAAATAATGCGCTATTAAGTCATACCTTACAGGACCGTGAGCATCTTGGCAAAATGTGAAAGGTATGCAAACGAGTTCTTTTAAGAGCATGTGGTGTATTTAGGGCCTCAGATCTCCTACCTGTACTTGGACATTACTAAATCTTTTTTGGCATACTTAGTTAAGACTGAAACGTTGACATCTTATAGTCGCATCACCATCATCTCTTCAGTGTGCTAACTGTCATAGTCGAAGTTAGTACAAGCATTCCGATTAAAGTTGGTTGATTACTTGGGAAATAGAAATAAGTGGTATGCATGCACAGACGAAGTATAGCGAAAGTTTTTTGGCTTTATCTTCGCAATTAAAATAATGCCTCATCACGTACGAATCAATACTTAATGACGCCTGACTTATCGATGCATAGGCAGTCGACATTGACAATGAACGTGCTGAAAAGTTTTCAGCACGGTCGTGACACATAACTGCAATTGCGGTATGAACGGCACAAGTTACGTATGTCGCAAATAAGTGCTTAGTTAGTAGGTTGATCGCGTTACAGACTGGTACATCGTACCCACCAATGTATTTTTTCCAGCAGTAAGATGAAGCATGATGCTTGATGTTATGTCATGTATCACAGGTAATGTTGTGTCGGTCACATTTATATTAGCAGATCAGTTATTCTTAAACTCTAGCAACGCTCTATAGATTTTCTAGTGAACCTTTTTCGCAACAAATTCATTCAATATATTTAGCTAGTAAAATGGATCTACTCGATTTGACTTCTGTTATAATTTGGGGCTAACAGTCAGTTACCGATTACATGCATGGTTGATTTAGCTTACTATGCATCCATAGCTGGTCTAACAACGAACATCACATTCAGAAAATATGTGATAGGACGTCACATGTTGCCTAATTCACGTGGTTGTGGGTAATCAAATACTTGCTTCTTAGGTAGGATGCCACCCATTCAGAATGTGGCACGTGCTAAATGCGGATGGGGACTGATCACCGTCGTACGCACGAGATATCTCTCATTATGCGGTAGTTTAGTAGTGAACACTAAGTAGGTTCTGTGGATGGACTACTGTAAAGGATCAAACTTGAGGGCGTATAGTAAAAATTACCTTAAGTTGTAGGTTCTATAATGCATTGTCTAAATTTTTCAGCATCGGACGATCTGAATATTCCTTAGTGCGTGCATACTAACGTCGACGACATGTGCATAAGATTCCAGTAACCATATCGATCCTCGAGATCTAATATTCGCGTTGTTAATGCCCTTCTAGAACTGTTTGTCACGATATTGACTGATTTTGTAATCTCATACTCACTTAATTTAACGACAGCTCCTGATAATTGCTTAAATGATCTAGCCGAAATCCATACAATGAACTCAAGCATCTGTCAAGTCGCACGAGATAGAGCTAGGACGTTCACAACGGTGTAGACAGGGCAGGCAGAGCTAGTCAGCTGTACTAGAAGGTACTTAGACAGGAGATATATGCAGGAAGCATTGCCTAAATTGCTGACCGAGTGAAGAGTATCATGCCTATTCGCAGTCCAGGAGTCGTATTTGAGATTTTTTAACTAGATAGCATATCGATCCGTTATTCGCTGAAATAGGACAGTGAACTGTCATAAACAGGGCAGCTTAGTGAATGATCGGCCAGTCTTACGCCTGCCGACCAGCATTATTTACGATTGGTGACTATTTGGCAAAGTCTGCTGTGGTGTCGAAACAGCCTGGAACGATATGGCGCATACGACCGCCTAGGGAGATAATGCGTCTACCATATATGGCACGGTCTCACTTGAAACGATGCTCTGAGGACTTAGAGGCAGTTATTCTCAGCGAACGAGGCCCATTAGAAAATAATTGGACTTGAGTAGCGATTTACTTACTTGTGCACCCTACTTCTTTAAACTCTGGTAGTGTGCACATGGTGCTAGCATCATTTACAATGATTCTATGCGGGATTTTGTCAGGCCGGCTTCTACTGCTGAAGATTCGGTCATAGCCTCAAATCTGCTAAAGCAATAGCTGAGAGTCCGACACCTAAAGTGTGGGAGGATGAGCAAATTGTCGACAGGAGTAGTAGTGCCTCGTCAGCTACGTTCAAATATGCGTACAGCGTTGACAGAGTTGGTAGAATAACATACTATTCCGACTGGATCACATGCTCTGACTCATATGTCAAAATGCCCGGATACGCCTGAATAGCCTGTGCATTCATCCCAAGTATATTACTGATGTGCCTAGATCTGTACACTCCGGCACAGCAAGATTGAAGTAAAGCGCTATGTGGACTAAGCCGGAGTGACAACTGGATCCATAGAATAGCCTGGTAGACTGCCAACTGCCTACTGTAGCTTAGGACGTCAATTACTGGTGGGGGGAGTTACGGGTGGATGGGGGGGGGGGGAGGGGGGGGGGGGGGGGGGGCGGGGCAGGTGGGATGCGTTTAGAGCGAGCACATCGACAATCTGGTTTGGCCATTTAGAGACATGGGGGGGGGTCGGCTAATAGGGATAGAGTTTGTGGTGGGCGATATTGGTAAAAATCTCTCTGCAGTTACGTGTTGCATCAGTCCTAAGTTACTTAAGTAGAGACGTCTGTTCCCCCGATCGCTTTATTTAAGCATAGTTATAGCTAAGATTAGCACTGTATTAGAGATGAAAGACTTGAAAAATAAGTGCTAGTAGTGTCAGATAACTAGAAGAGAGCTAACCTTAGGTAGAACTTGTGCCTAAGCTTGATAAATGACACCCAGCATATAATAAGTCGTGAGATTTTTTAGAGTTAGCTCAGTAGCGTGATTGGAGTGAAATACACGAACCTAAAGGTATAACTCATGATTACAGCGTACGGACAACTAGATGCCGAATATAGGCGTTCGTCTGAGGGTTAAAACTGACAAAAAAGTCATAGCAATATGTCATTATTATCTTCGGACTAGCTATAAGACTATGTTTCTGTGCGATATCAATGCAAAGGATCTGAATGTTTGGTTAGAACTGACAGATCTCTGTAACCGTGATAAGAGATGCATCATACTCGTAGGAAAATGGAATGCATTACAAACAGCGATGTGGCGATGGAATAAACCATATGAGTATTCCATAACTCAGTAAAGTGTAATCAAAATCAGCTATGCTAATTAGTATGAACTGTTAGAACCTCTTGTAAAATTAACTGTGAACTGCGATGCTTACTCTGAAGCTCTTTAATTCCGTCCAATCTAACGGTGCAAATATCAATGACTCCTTAAGTGAGGACGTACAGTCTTTGCCTCGTATGGACCCGACACAAATCTGTACAAATCCTTTATCGAATGACCTTACTTATCAACGTCATCGGCATGTGACCAACTATTTTTATCAACCTTACAGAAATGCTGACATAAGCTATACAGATAGTCATGCGTAATCGTTTAGTGGAGTCTCACTTATTAGCTAATGAACTAGCATGATGCATGGAATCTAGTACTAAAGAAGGTCCTCCTCGATCGTTCACATATGTTATGTGTGAACACATTGACAGGCAGATCTTTTACCTAACTAATAAACAAGACTATTTTTGTCTCGCTAGTAGACAAGACTGTGTGCTCGACCAGAGTGGTGGGGATGGGTGCTTAAGGGTGTGGGCGCAATGAGGGCTGAGATAAACGAATAGCCGGTACTATGTTTGCGCAGGCACAATTCTATTCTTGCTATTATCTTAAATTAGGTTGTTTCATGACGTATGATGAGCGCAATACAAGTTGTACATGTCAAATTCACAGCTGCTGCGATTAAGCATCATACTATTGTAATGTAGACCCATAATGAGCTAATATGAGAGCTACAGGCGTTCAGTCGAATGTGCTGGTTAACAAACATCTACCCTAACTCGTTAGGAAAAGGTAGTCCTATTAAATACGAGTTAGCTGAGAAAGATAAAAGGTTCAAGATACTAATGCAGTCTCATCAACAAGTTAAGCAGTGTAATGCTAGATTTATCAAATTGTCACCCTAAATGGGTCGACATACAGTTAGTTGGGCCAGTAAGCGCTACAAGTGTTTATTAAATATAGCATGCGGCGGAAGTGGAACAGCATAATGATTCTAACTAAGAAAATTCGAATCTTCTACTCTAAGAAATACATGTGACCTTAAAGGGAATCGCCTTCAAATCTAATCGTAGTCTAGACTCTTAGTATATATCGTATCGGCTTAGTATTCAGTCTTATTGAAGCTTCAATAGTATGTACAATCAGATTACCACCATTAAAATCTAGCACAAGTAAAAGCACGTGGGCATGCCATTGGAGTGGAATGCTGGTTACAGCATTAAGATGACAGCCTGTTCCTGCCTTTATGCAGCTCTCCTATGAATGGTTGTGGTGGCTGTCATAGATGCCTCAGTGTACTTGATAGTGACATACTCCAATTCGAAGCCAATTCGCAAGAGCTTCGTCGAGTGTACGATGAACCCTTGATAGTCAGACCTATGCCACTGCAAGCCACTGGAGTCATATCGTTGCTACAGTTCGCACTCCCACTACCTGTCAATTGATTTGATACTCTAATCTGCCATGTCTGCAAATTAGGCACACAATGATATTCTGTAGATCCCTACTGAAAGCTAAGGTGAAGTCGAACGACAAAATGCCACAATCTAACACATTGGGTCTAATAATTGCCTACGATGAGAGTAGGGTACTTATGAGCGAAGGTTCAGAAGACTATGTATGAAAGGCAGACATACACGAATATTCTTCTAAGTGTGCGTTCTAGAAGCGTGCCTCGCCTCATGGTCAGTGTTATCGCAGGTCTACTATCAGTTGAACCCTAAGGTATGTAGGCTTAGAAACGTCGACTCATACTGTCACTATACCTCATGGTCACATCGTTCAAGTGATAACACTAATACGTCATACGAATTAGCAGAGAGAGCCCTGACTTGCAGCGCAACATGACATACATCTGAAGATATGACTTAGATCGAGAAGCATTTAACTGATAACTACATAGTAACTAAATAGGATTAGTACATGAATTAGTAGCTATATTCTAAGGGGTCAACATTTGCTATGTTAGGATCATATCGATATCGAATCAATAACTACTTCAAATTCGTATGGATCTATAACAATATCTTGGAGCTATGAAGAATAAATTACAACGTGGAACATATGAAAGATTGCTTATCGCCCAAGTACATCAGTAGAGATCTAATCGATATATACATAGCCTTGTTGCGTGCTGTCGGTTTAAGTCCTTGGTCGGTAACCAATGTGGAGTCAGCGTCGAGATCTAGGACACGTGAACTTCTATAATTGATACTGATCCATCTTCGTACTAAGTTACATATCTCTCTGGAATTCTAAGACAACTACCAGCTGACAATGCACTGAATCAGTGGAGAAGTTAGTACATGCTGACTATTATAAGACTGATGACGACGACTTCAAATAGAAACGGTGTTCATCAGTAGGCAAGACGCTACGTAGACTAATTGCGCCGAACGAGTGCCAGCTAATATGCTATGAAACTTAGCTGGTCAAGTCTTTAATACTTGAGATCATGCACTTCTTGGCTCTTCGAGTTAGCTATCAAGATAACTGAGTCATTGTTTATGTTCATCTTAATCTAGTGTTCATAAACCATTTTGTACTAGATCAAGTCTAGATGATGAAATGCTGTGCGAGTGTTCATAGCGCTCACATCGTGCTACTCTGAGTCCAGCTCCAAAAAATGGGGTCTACAACTTAATTTAAAATTAAGGTTGCACTGGTATAAGATGAACTAATCGAACATTGTTTGCCTGATGACGTAGAAAACTAGCATGGGACGCAAGACGGAATCACGGGATAATGGCGGGGGGGGGGGGGGTGGGGGTCTACACTCTTATATTCTTATCCAAGTCCCTGACGGACAGACATGTCTACTCGAGGATAGAGTGGCTCATCTAGTAAATCTGCTGTCTAGACAATTTTTCTAAATCAGATTTCCAATTATGTAACTCCGGAAGCCATGCACGTGGAACCGGTCCTAGCTAAGTAGCAATTCAAGCAACTTTCTAGACTGGACCCATCTACATTTACCTCAGACAACTTGCTGCACTTAGTTCCGATGGTTGTGACATTAGGATAGAACCGTTACGTGAAGGTTAGTTATATCAGAATAGGACAATATGACAACACGTCTAGGGTATTGTGGATCGTCAAGCAGTTTTAAAGCGATACGGTGCATTCAATCATTCACGTCAATGGATAATAGTCTATACTAGCTCAGCTCTTTGATGCTGTGTAACCGGAACATCACTCCGTTAGTGAGATCTCCTTACAGGCAACATTAGTGCTAGAATGGGCATGCACTACCTGGATGTCCCCATCCAGAGCTTTATGATGGCTAGTCACACTCAGTTTTAAGCCCAGCCGATGGTTTGGATGGCTAGCATATGGATAGTGATAGAATGTACGTATATAGTGAAGGTTACTGGCATCCATGGAAGAGGTCACTAATGGCCTACGCTCGAGTATTTAACTCGACAACCATCTCTCAAACCTTAGTCAGAACCGTCTAGCAGAAATACGTTCAAAAATAGGACCCTAACTAGATCATGTCACAAACTCACTGTTTTCACTACGCAGTATGGATAATCTGGCATTAATGACTGCATTACTTTTCTAGATCGGGTAAGATTCGAATGGACATGAAGCGTATGCTGATTGGTTAAGAATATACGGATTTTATCTATAGAAATATGAAGTGGCCTTGGTTAGAACGACAGTAGTTCATGACAATTTGGAGGCTCTCTATCCTATGAGTGTGGTACGACCTGTGGAGGGTAAGGTAGGTTAGACTAGGTGATCAGAGTGAACGACTGGAGTCCATGAATAAATGCTAGGAATAGTTGTGAACGATGCACGCGAGTATAAACCGTTACCATAGGCAATGAAAGAGGAATAACTGATGAAAAGGGAACGAGGCAATACGGGAACGAGAAAGACCATCTGAAGTGATCGATGAGTCATATAAGTCATGGAACACAGACAAGAGGACATGCAACACAAGCTAATAAAGCCTATGATAAATTTGACTACCTAGTACAAATTCTTGACCCATAAGGTCTAGTACCTGTAACAATAAAGGAATCAGCGATAGGCCAGTCAGTGAATCTAGTGGTAGATGTAAGGGAGTTAGTACGGATGTGGACAGAGGATCCTACTATAGTACGCTTGGCGTATATCTGTGGAGATCGCGGACTTTAGATTCGGCTTGCTGAGTCTACACGTTCATGAGGTGACAGATTGAGAAGGAACATTAGACGCATATATGCGGTGAGTTCCGTACCTACTCGGCGCTCTGGTAGTTTCATAGTCTAGTGATGCATTTCAGATAACGAACTGTATCCCACCATGTGTCAGCTGCATATATGAAACGAGGGCATTCGAGATATATGTAGCTATACAGAGAGATTCAAAGATTCATAAGAATGAGTTAGAGATCAGTTACCACGACCTACTCAATGCGGTCATCCAGAAAGAATAAATGTCTAAAACATATAAATCTTCAGTATAACTGACGTCTTCGCGAACCTCTTAACTACTTCCTGAGGTCCGCATTAGATGGCGATGCTGTTTTCTTACAACATAAATGTAAGTTTTTTATTGTATCTTCATGAGTCCTTAAAATAATATATTTAACATCAGTACTACGAAGATACAAATACTATCTGACACCCTTTAGATGTCAACAATGAACGTAAATGTATGTGACTTAGACGCATAGAAGCTACCGACATGGCAAAGTAAGGATGTTTACTTGAATCAGTAATGATTGATGACTTCATGAACGCATACTATAATTACGGGTGGAAATAACGATATGATAAATCTGCTTTACGAAAGATTGGGAGTTATATAGGCGAGGTGCTGATACGGACTGTTGTCATATTGCTACCCGATAGCCGGTCCTAAGAGACATAATCCTAAGATGGACTCTAGTATACGCAGCGACTTGCAGTGTCCGGACAAAAATGGTTAACCGGCAGTAGTGAACTAGGGAATAGACGCGTCTGAAGAGGATTAGACGGGACATAAGGGTTCCCAGAGATATATATGTCTTTTAAGCAGGTCTCGAAAATGAAGAATCTAGGCTTAGGATGTGTACGATTTCATAGATATCAAACAACTAGCGTAGTAAACGATCTCGATTTATTAGCAATGCTTAGACACAGTAAGTAGTGAGTTTAAGCTAGCATTTGAAATGCAGACAGTACAACTTATCGTTAACCCATGAATGACAACAAAAGTAGTCCACCATACACGTAACTCATCGATGTGAATCTGATAAAGTGATACAATATTGACATATAAAGATAGACACGGGCAACATTTTACGGGACATTACAAACATCGCAAACATACAGGGACATTAACAGGCAATTAGTTGCATAGGTTGGGCTTAAAAGAGTACTGTTAGGGTTGGGGACTATAAGGTCAAAAGTAATAAGAATTCGGAGACGTACAAGAAACATGACACCTCAACATAATAATACCAAACTAAATATGTTCCAATGTCTGCAGATGGATGCGATCGGTTTAAGGGTACTACCGTAGAGCATGCTATGTCTCTTGCGGACTCCGTCTCAATAGCACTTGGCATGCAGACACAAAATCTGAAACGACTAGTATGAGTTGCATGCCTAGCGGGATGTGCATTAAATCTTTGAGAAATCTCTTAATGCAAATCTAGCATAGATCACAATACATTATAATTCCGCAGTCTCCATAGAGTGTACATGGGGCGACTACACATAAAGTGTGAGCGAACTTAGAATTCGAACAGTAAGCTGACTGTTTGGTAACTGGAGTACGTCCATCTAGATGATAACATTAGTGACCTCAGATCATCCATGACATTATCATTTTTAATTCCTACCATAATTTTTTTGCATTTCAATCCTGTACGTATAAGTTCGTTCTAATCTATGGCATATGGAACAGCAATAGGAGTGTTAAGTTTTATCAGTGACTAGTAGTAGCATCCAAAAGAGTAGTTCCTGCAACAGAAGGTTTGCCTGGATGTGACTTCAAATATCCAACTGGTGCAAGAATATAAATAAGAACGCATGAATTGACGTTGACAATCACTTGATCTGTGCTTCCCGATTGGGAAAGCATCGATCCATAGAGCCTAAAGCGGATCCTTGTTTAACATCACAGATGTCTTACTCGTAAAAGATTAGTTAATAAATGTTACCCGGGCTGTGGTTACGTATATAGGATCCCGTTATGATTCATACTGTGCGCTACGTATTGCCGAGATAGGCATCGATCATTGTCATCAAACTGGCTCATCGTAGTGCACTGTTAAAGTCCTATCGATCTCAAGCAAATTCTTGCAAATTGGCCAGAGTCAGATTTGGGCGTACACAGAACGCGGTTGAGAAAGGTAGCGCATTACAGAGACCGAATAGACTCACACGCCTTCAGATTGGGCGAATCAAAAGAAACGTTTGTATCACATTACATTATCATTCCAGTAGTAGATACCATATTGATGAGGGAGCAGCTCTTTATATAGCTGACTATAAAGTATCTATCCGTGGAATAGAAATCTGGCGAATCATTAAAAAGAGTTAACTCACATTTTGCGAAGTATCGACTTAAACATAGACTAAGAACTAGGTCAAATAGATATCTATATTCATATAGTATTCTGCATTCGTTAATACTAAACTGATGTGAAGCCGGAATAAAAAGAAGGATGCTACGTCAAACCACTCGTAACATTGCTTAGGAGACTGTTTCACAGTATAAAAGACTGTGCAGTTCGTGAAGATCTTGAAAACGTCTCTAGTTCTTCGAGGCGTACTACCTTTAACATATGTGCTCCATCATAGCGTATCCCTTGTGGCTACTTTTTCACGTGACCTACTGCGGGCTGAATGTAGTGTCGCGTCCTAGCAAGTACAAGCATAGATTTTTATGGTGGACTACTGCATCTTCAGGCAATATAAGCGAGAGCAGATTAGCCAGCTGATTGAGCAAGAAGTGGAGAGAGAATCTTGGAGAGCTATGGGCACCTTCATGGGTAGCTAGTCTGACTAGAATTCGAAAACCAACTGGATGAGTTATGCCGACTAATGAGAACTAGGTAGTAAATTATTCAATAGACACACTAGGCTTCTCTACAGTAGGCCATTAACATCCGTCTGACTATCTCAGGCTCTATGCGACTTCATCAAAACTAGGTAAGCTATGATGCCCATGCTTTCGCTAATTGCTCTACTGCTACCTTTGACACTCTATTCTCTCAAAAATACTCAAGCTCTATAGTACCTTTCGAAAGCTGTACAAGTTCTGCTCACACCACACTCGATAACGATTATGCTGCTCATGCAGATGCAATAATTCAGGTCCTAGAGAAAAGATGCGGATTTAGTCATATGCCCTGTCACATAATCAAAAGATCTGCTCTATAAGTTTAGCTCAATTGCTATTATTCTTAAGTCCTGTGATGACTCAAGGTGGTAGCAAATCTGGAGGATAGTGCGTTGATTTCTGATGACTAAACTTCCTACGTAAAGCGTGCTTAGGCCTAAATATGCGGCGTCGTTTGGATAAGAACTGATAATCTCGTTACGAGGTATATTATAGAGAGCATATCTGTTTTGCATTATATTAATTAACACTTTGGCACATTCGGGGGGGGGGGGGGGGGGGGGGGGGGGGGGGGGATCATCATGCATGGTATTCGAACAAATTAACGTCCCTGATCCTATATGTTAGAGTGTGCAATGCACCTTGACTGATGTATCTCCTGAATATGTCACAGCTGTTAGAATCCAACAGACTTGTAACTGCCTGATACTGGTTAGCAAGACTACTTTTATAGGACTACCCTCCGCAGCATTATGTTTAACCTTCCAACAATAAACATGTAGTTAGGCATTATAACTAGTTTTAGGATGTGCTATACTTGTAAAAAATTGGGACATTATGACTCCCTACAGCGATTTCAACGCTAAGCGCTTCTAATGTCCCCAGATATAGCGCTGATAAGGATACCTGAAGTTTGAGCCCCAGGACATTCGCCACAGGGTACAATAACTTAGGACTTAAGCGTAATAGTTCTTAAACTTGTTGATGTAGACTTGACGCCATAGAATAGGAAAGTGCATCGATGGACGCTGTTCTCGGGGGGGGGGGGGGGGGCAAGGCGGGGGCAGTACAAGGGGGGGGGCTGTGATATACACAAAAACTTATCATGATCTCGATTTCATTCGGGAACGAGGTTCAATTCATTTCGTAGATACAGCTACGTCCGGGTACTACACGTAATGGATGGTAGTGAGATTACCCTGAGCTTCTAAAAAATCTAATATGTAGGTATGCTAGTCTAGGCAGTTAATGCAAAGACACATCAATTACATTTAGAGCTAAGTGATTGCCTGCGGTAATCCTTATCCATAATTCCAGTAATCCTTTCTATGCAAACTATTTTCCCTACGTAGTCATATTACTATGAAAAAGGGCCATTTGACGTAACTAAATCGTGTGTGACTAGTAGCTAGCTGCGTAATTCAGACAGTTCTAATCAGTGTAAAAGTTGCAGCTTAACTGAGGATTTGCATCAGTCGTGGCTATACAACCCCAAATTTGCTGGTAGTTATTAACGATTGATAGAATGACGGTTGCATTGATAACAGGCAACTAGAATTGAAATAATTTTTAGATCTAGGAACAATCAATCTTAATGATTGCACACATTTAGAATCCGAATGTATGTATCTACGCTTACAACTCATATTGAAAATAGCAGCAACGCACTATAGGGACCTTATCCTCTGCATGTACCTACTAAGGCATATGACCCGTATGCACAACTGCAAAGATTATCTGACAAATAGACTTACAATATATTCGTTATCTGTAGCAGTCCGGCCACTGTTACTACCGACGATCAGTGTTTATGATATGAAAATTACGTTCATGTATTAGATGTCAGTCCTGCTTTGGATGCACTTTAATTCTCCTATCTAGCACATAACGTTTATTATCGTACAAGGTTCATCGTGGGAAATGCCGTAATAAAAGTATCGATAGTGCTCCAAGCCTATGGTCCTACGTGCAAATCATTGTAATATGTGCTTCTTTGCAAATAAGATCAGTATGGACACGATTTCAGAACTAGCGGTATGTACATAATAACATTTATAACAGGCAAATATATTACTACAAAAATATAGATATTAAAATGATTATATACGATTCATAATCAACAATATGACAGCACTTAACTTTAAAGTTACCAGAAGTCATGATTACTTTAACATCTCAAATATTGAATTAAATTCAACGAGTTATCTAGTAAGCTAACAACAGGGAAAAGATATTCACAATATTTTTTAAATGTAATGCATACTACACATGTGAACTATGATCTAAGATACAACCAGTCAAACACTGCCATGATTGGAACAACCTATAATATGAACTACTTACTACACACGCTTCACAATTATAAATAATGGACGGTCCTATTAACCTGCTTTATTACTTAATAATAATACAAATAAATCTTTAAGAGCATATAGCTCTAACCCTTGACTGAATTTCAAAGTATAAAAATACCCTTATATACATATCATCTAGTGAACTTGGTCCAGACGACCCTACAGCTCGCCTTATAAGGACTGTACCTATTCGTGCCGACTCGATTATAGACTCAACCTGTAGATCTGATTTTCGCCCCTGATATGGGAGGTAATTTCATTGTTAACATCGTAAAAGACTTCGAATCATACAAGTACTTCATGCTTGTCTGTTTTACTAGTTTGCTACTTGAATGATTGTTCATGAAACGGAATATTTGAGAGACAGCAACTTTTGCACAGTGATCGGCTACAACATCTTTCATAGAACTACTGCCTGTTAGTAAAGAGCCGCCAGTGTATCGTCTTACGAAGTTAGATACCCAGTGATAAAATAGACAATTCTGGACTTCAAACTTCCTAGGGCTAGTTCAATTCTGCTATGACCATTAGGCTAAAGGTAACGCTACAAATGGTCATGCTTAAGTACTAGTGATACTACAGGCTATAAGGCCTAAGCATCAAGCTCTACATTAAATCATAAGCGGGTCATCCTACCATGACATAGCTCAAGGCGGAACTTTCCACATCCACTCTTATCACCCACCCTTTCAACCTTAATGAGATAGAACCCATTGACTGTCTGGAGCACTGATGCCTACACGACTCAGCGTCTCGTCGCTAGCAGCTCAGGATCTACTTCTGCTGAAAAGTAGTGTCTGAATGAGCTCTCTGCTTGCCTCCTCTTTATACTTCTCCAGCTTACTGTTATCAGTTCATTCACATTCAAATACATATAGATCTACAGAACTTAGACTGGCATGCAAAATTCTAGCCAGCCTCATATCCACACCAGTCATAGCTATCAAATTAATGAAGGGTGCTATTTTTGGATCGCGTGCGAAGAGCTAGTCAGTAGATATGAGTCGTCATACATCCTAAACACTGGCACAGTATTGGATGCCATAAACAAACATGACCTTGTATACATCTTCTAAAGTTAACACTGTGAGATTGACGTATCCTTGATGCCTATTCTGTTGAGTAATAACAAAGCTTACAGCCAAAAGATGAACGGTTGACTTG
Organism: Nyctereutes procyonoides; assembly: GCF_905146905.1. Classification (NCBI taxonomy): domain Eukaryota; kingdom Metazoa; phylum Chordata; class Mammalia; order Carnivora; family Canidae; genus Nyctereutes; species Nyctereutes procyonoides. The sequence goes on along the minus strand of NW_026574988.1, from coordinate 75,488 downwards.
AATCGACTTATTCTTATATGCCTCTGAGATGCATTGGACCTCGGAACCTTTGAGCATCATTGTTATTGCTTGTGTATGTACTCATAAGGCGCCATAGACTCACCGACTCTTTAGCTGTCAATCAGCTTAGATTAGAGCCCAAAAGACCCTAAGTCAAATGTCTTCTTCACGATACAATTGAATGAATGATACTTCATTCACTTCGAATAGGCTTTGGTCTATGATGCAATGTTAAGTAGGCATAATTATGTGAACAGTATGCATTGCGACAATGATCTGATTGTGCTCTTTCTTATGCATATAAAACTAGAATATTGGCTCTTTGTGGGATAGACATCACTAGTATACCTTTGAAACGAGATGTAAGAGATCATGAATCACTCTACTAACTGGTCTCCTTCCCATCAGTACGTCATTGTCCTCGAATAGCTAACTTGAATTCTACTTATTATTTTCACTACGTTATGTATTTAATGGTCTAACAAACGACGCATTACAGTAGAATGCACTCTATGACTCTTACCTGGCATTAATTCTAGTGCGCTTAGAAGATCCGTGATGGCTGGTTGTTAAATAAACTGGTTTATATGTAATGAGTACATTCAATTTCTTATATTGAAAAAGTACTTTTAATCCTATATTCACATATACATTGGTCATAAGGGTCAGAAGTTGATGAACATGAATATGTGATATAGTAAGTAGCATATATAACAATTTCAAAACTATTCTCTAATAGCAATATGAGTTCCGGTCGCGTAAGGGTGAGGGGACTACTCGCACATTCTTTCTAAAACTAAAGTCATACTATTTAACGACGCATGCATAAATAGTATCATCCACACTTATATCATTACCATAAAATGTTTTAATCTATCGTGTTCTTTATTTTACTACATTTGGGTTCTTGAATGGGTTTCTTTCTTTCATGTATATTGTGATGCTTCTTGGGCCATTCGAGTGGGAGCCTCCACATACCATGTTAGGGCAAGCAGTACTAACACATTCTCAAGCTTTATAAACTGATACGGCAGTCTATTTGACAAGGGGGGGGGGGGTGGGGGGGGGGGGGGCGTGTTGTTCTATATATCATTATATATGACTGCATACATTTCTACTCACTTAACTATTTGATACAAACTTTACATCTAAATTAATGTCCTGCAAATCTTTATGATTCACTTTACGTTCATAAGTAGGGGGTTAGCACCATACCTGTGAAAATTCCGTGTTTGACTTGTCTGGGATATCCTTTGCACACTACTAGCCTTATTCCAAAACGAGAGTACTTGTAATAGAATCTTAGCTATCTTACACACTTGATATATAGTACCTCTAAACATCAATGTCAAATTACTTTGGATTTAGGCGTTATTCAATCTGATCCTGAGTGCACATTCGACAAGTTAGTCTAACCAGCGATAAACGCGAGTCCATCTATCGTGATCCTCCGCATAGCATGTACCGTGGATTCTATTATATCAGACTGACTCACGCTTATGAGATAAGATAGTTAGCATAAGTTTCAGTTTTCATGACACACAGAAGATCAGTAGAGGAGAACGAAGCATGGCCGTACCAATCAGCGCTGTCTAGCGCGGAGCCAAGAGACTTAAGTGGACACTGTAAGATCTCAAAGTACAGGTAATCGTACAGCCTTGAAGGCCTGTAAGGCTTTCTATAGACGCCTTAGAAGCAACGACTGATTTGTGTTTCCACACCCACAGTGCTTGACACCCACGTCAGTGGTTAACAGCCTGTAAAGGTTAAATGGTACTATGAAAATGCGTCGAGGTGTATTTATGCTCTGTATCGAGCATTTACCGTGGTATGCTTCATGCATTGCACGTTAAACATCTTTTACATGATTTCCGCAATAAAAATCTTACTGTGGTACTATGAGAAGGTTTGCAGACGAGTACACAAGTCTAAGCAAACGTTACCTAAAGTGGTTCTACAGAGGTTCGCAACGTAGATACATTTCACAGAGCGTAATCTTGGAGAGTCTGGGAGTCACTGACTCTGAGATGTGGAGTAGTGTATACTACGATGAGACAGACAAAGTGTAGGGAGAAGGAGGATTGCAACTGCTGTTTAAGGAAGGATAGGAAGAATTTGTAACGGCGTCTCAAGCTTTATTAACAGTCAATGTATAGCGTTTTATGATATGGATGACAATTACAGAGTCTGCAGGACTCTGTTCAAATACTTTCGGCGAGATCGTAAGTTCGAGAATCTCTAAGATAGCGGTAAGCTTTACAATTAGAATCTCGGTCTCAGTAATAAATGTTAGGTGGGCCATCACAGTACGAAAACAAGAACTTATCATATTGTAGATACTGAGCCGTCATGGACAAGAATTCATATAAACAGTATGAGCGATCGACGAATTACCAAACTCTCCAGTATATACAGATGAAGGTATCATTTTTCACACATAATGTCCAAGATAGTGAGTCAGATCTCTATGTTTGATACCTTTGCGTTAAATTTCCGAGCTTGATTACGTTAATGATGAGGATGTCTCCGATCTAGAAGCCACTTCAGAGTTCTGGAAAAACCTTGAATCAAATCACTGCATATATATACATGGTCAATGTAATATATACTAACGTGTATAGTTCTCATCCGAACACGAAGTCACTTTGTGTTATCATATGAATAGTGAAGTTCAAGGCTTATGTATGTGTACTAGAGGATTGACTGTCAATACTTACTCAATTGGCCAGTATACTGAATATGGACATGCTATCTATCATTTGGTACAATGAATTCACCTCTTATAGACTGATCTGTTACACGTCCTATAAGCTCTGCGTACTACCTTCGTCTTATCTGTACTGTTGCGACTAATGCAAAAACTAAACGAAAAAAATAACAAGACTACCCAACCCGAGATTTATGACATTGACAGAAACAAACGCAACTTAACACAGAATAAGCCTCGATAAATTTTGGCATAGAATATGAAAACTAAACTTTACACTACGAGATCTGACTTAGAATTGACATTGAAAGAGGCCAATCCCAGCTACGGAACGCGAAAATTTACTACGTGAAGAGAAAGTCAGCCTTGCCAGTCTAAGACAATAGGCAAATCTATATAGTCCATAACTATCTTAATGTAATTAGTGAGAAGTTATTCTATCAATGCGTTGTACGGCAATCCAACGTGGCAGCCATCTTAGTAGTTATGGCATGCATTGTCAATAAAATAACATGCAATTCATTAACTAGTTGTCACACTTTTAATATCACTTTGAACAAACACTGCTCAATCCGTGAATCGCATTCACTTTGAATCTGAGCAGACCTTTCACTGGTTAAGTGTTTGCCAGTTATTTTTAGCCAATTCGTCACTGAGTGAACATGGCGTATGCGCACTCGAAATAACCTAGGTGCTAGGTTCGTATACCGACCATAGCGTGCGGTTTCTAAATGCATTGTTTGAAGTAGTTCGCTAGCTTCTTTGCACTGATCTCTTACCTGCATATCAGATACGGTCTAAGTCTGTATGAAAGATAAGTAAACGTTTGCTCTGCTAATTGTAAATGTTAGAAAATTACATACCACATAGAAGCCAATTCTACGACAGTACGAATTTCTGAATTGAAAGCGTACGTGATTAGTCTAGCCGTAGGAAATGTACGCTAACTTTTCAGTTCTTATTACCTATATCGTCATTGGTCTGTATCTCACTTAAGCTACTCTAGTTAACACTACTCAGAGTGGTCCATTGGACATTAGCTCAATGTCCTACATAAATATCGGTCCGAATTATAATCGGCGAACGATAAACTAATAAAGTCTAGTAATCCTATGCTGCGCACAACTGCCAATATCTATCACATTTGACCCAATATCTGACGACTGTGTCAGGAACACACTCAGGTTTGATGTATGAGTACTGCAAATAGTCAGCAATTGCTAATTCTAATGCTCGGACCATTGGCGACGGTATGCAGTAAGTAACACCCTTCAATATCTCTAATAGGATATTACACGTCTTCTGAAGGACTACTGATCAAATCGAGGATCTTAATATTACTTCTACTGCTATTTCATTTATCTTTTTTATGTTCTCATTAACTGTATGATTTACTATGCGCACTTAAGGTAGGCTGTATACATAGCGAGAAAAGGCTTTATGTTAATACAGTCGTCGTCTAGCAATAATGCTCGATGTGAGTACCAATAGTTGAACTATAAGTTAAGTCCTTCAATACTCTCCTTTAGCGCCTCTACTAAATTAGACATGCTATCTCTCTCCTACCGTTTCTAATTCATAGGTTGTCTGGTAGTCTCCCTATAAGTTTGAATTGTTCGCAAATATGAATCAGTCTGTGATGAGTATTGCAAAGTATATATGTCTCATATAAGCCTTAATAATTAGTGCTATAAAGAGCGCCGACGTAGTGCATTACAATGCTACAATTTGAAGACGCTATGGCACTTGTCTGTCTAACTCAGTAACAGTTACCGCTGCAGATATTTCCTCATATAGTATTAAGTTTACGCGGCACATAAGTAGCCAAATACATGTTTAATGGTTCCAAGTTAATGCAAGCAAGATGTGACACATCTCAGTATGGAACTTTTACATGAAGAATTCATGATTTAAGCAATCCCTTCTGAGCAGCTCTGTGGATGAAAGGAACAAAATTGGTACACTCTTCTATTTAGTGTACTTAAGAAATCATCATCTTCGTATTCTACCGATACATAAAACCTGGTATGAATAGTGCGACAAGAGCATGGAATCAGCGTGACGTGGGTGACTAAGTAGTAGAGTGCAGTGTACTAATCTGAACGAATTCAGGAGAGGAAGCAGGCGTTTAAGTCGTTACGAGGTCTGAAAGTGGGCCGAGTGTATGAGGCGCTGCTAAGGTTCTGTCGTTGAGGCATGAACAATCTAACGCTCAAGTTGAGGGGTACATAACTCCACCCACGATAAGCACGGTAAGATGTGGCTGCTCCAGCACAGGGTAGTGTTAAGATGATGCTAGCTGTATGTGCAATGCTAGACAACTTTGATGTGGATTTTAAAATTAGCTGGCTGATTTGCATACGTATACCTGAGCGGAAGACATAGGCGAATTGCAACGATGACATCTGCTTTGTGAACATTAAAAACGGGCTAAAGGTGTTGTGCTCCGTCTACGTAGTTTTAAACTCAGGTATGGCTGGAGGGTGGGGGGGGATATTGATCATGACTTTACCTCGGGTCTTTCTATTGTTTTTACTTATCCACCTTGTTGTTTTCTTGCCGAAGATTTAAACGGGTCTCGTGACATCTTACAGGACATTATGGCCTGTAATTAAGCTTATGCTTGAGTCTGATTACCGGATGAAATGATGACGATGAGTTGCACGTGACTATCACACAAGTACGATACGAGGTGTCGCCAAGATAATCTCTTGGAGTGTGTCAGATACGCAGGTCGTTACTTTCCATATGCTTCTGACAGCCGTAGCTTGCTGTGTGAATCGAGGCAAGTCATTTGTCGGATAGGGAATCTGCTACGGCAACTGTGTTTCATTGCTGCTGATTAACACTCTTCTTGATGAGCTACTTACTTTGTTCTAGGCTTCTGCCTTGTAACTAATCGTTCGAGATGTTGTGGTGAGTAGGGAGCTAGTGACTGTATGCTTCCATTTCCTCCTTAAACTACTACGTGAGACAGCGAGGCTTCTTGCGAGCGTGTGAATGTGACTGTACAATCGCTAATAGACGCATCATACATTCTATTTAGGACATGTCTAGTAGTTCCAATCGCGTGCTTTTGTAGGCTTGCACTGTAGAGTTTATAATCACCGTAATCAGGCTCTCAGAGATTACTACAAAGCCATAGCCTAAAATCATTTACTAGCAGACGATTGAAAACTGGTCATCCGCTCAGCAAATGTCATCTTTGCATGATCCAATGGCATTAAAGTTCGTGGGGCTTTATAGAACATAGGATAACGCATTTCGGATGTGCCTCAGGCGCTGATGTAAGTATGATCTAGCAAAGGTAGCAACTTTTTCAGTCTGTCTCATCTTCTCAGTATGAGCAAAGGGTCAGTTGGGCTTCCTCGGCTAAAGGGGTTTATCACAGCGGAAGTAGTGAATACAGATAATCAAGTAACAGTCACGAGTCTTATCCAGCTCACTAATATGTCTCTACAGCATATATAAAAAGCAAACTTCCAGCTACTTCATGCCTTAAATTTACACAAGTAATAATACCACTGCTGACTAAAAGAATAGGGAGTCTTGAGACGAAACGAAGTTCGTGTGTCCCTAAAATGTCTAGCTGTAGTACTACGAGTATGAATCAAATCTAAGTTGCCTCAGACTTAGCATCCTTTAAATAGGACGCTGAGTGTAAAGCGTAATTAGCTTCCTATCTACGAAAAATATTGTTCATATCCATGTCTCGAATTAATTTGGCATTGGCTGTCAGCATGGTTCTCATACATTTTTCTCCCTTTGTACTTCTCGCTGAAAATGACTACCCATATGTATAGTATGGATACTTTGTATTGTAGTTGCTTATTCCACATCGTCTCTAAGCCAATATGTGTAAGCGGCATTTGATAGACAAATATCTCAGGATTTCTAGCCCTTATAAAGCTTAAGGCTCTATAGTCTAGTCGGGTCTTACTTTCTAGCAGTTTGTCTTGCTGCACATCTAAAGGAGGCTCTGGTAGTCGCTCTGTGAAGTACTAGTATAGCACAATAAGAATACATACATAAAGTACGTTCTGATTGAGTACAGTAGCACCTCAATAAACTAGCGTCTGAGTTTATGGAACCATGAGAGAATTATGGTTCATACGCGTGTACATCAATCGTGGAAGCACGTATCATCACATGGTACTAATCAATAAGTGGTGGGAGCTAACTGATGATGGTAACCAGCATATCTGTAATATATATTATATGCAAGTATGTTAATGGTAACTAGGGAATTCATCGTATATGTATAGTTTTCGATGGCCACGTTATAAGAGACTATTTTATTCGAGGTCTCGAGTTCTTTGCTGCATTTTAATGCCGCTCGGAACCAGGTGTTAGATAGTAACTTACAGCGTCTGCTATTAGCAGTATGTAATGGCACCTTTATTAATAGCATGAACTATCAGAAATCTGTTGGAATAAAGGAATGCAATTAAAGGTTATCTGCAGAACACTTCCTGTCTTCTTGGAACTTTACCAATTGTAAAGCACATCAAGTACATGATAAGGATAATCGGAGGCAAATCGTGAGACGAATATTGATCTTGCATAGTAGAGTGCGGATACAACATGAACTCAGGTCTATCTATCTTTAACGGCTCGTTGCGAATGATACTCCATCACTTAATTCTGACAAGTAATCTATGGCGCAAATAACCCGCCAACGTACTTATGACATCTGTAGAGTAGTTTACGTAAGATAACCCTAGTACCATCCACACTCTTGACATTTGTAATTGGGGCATAATATGCCAGAGAACTGCATGAGTGGCTCTCAAACTGGGAGATGGGATGGACCTTGCACTAAAGCTAGACTTTTCAGCTCGCCTCAGTAAAGATTACTTAGGAAGAGCGTACGTTTTTATTCCTACAATTCATTTTGGGGTGAACGGACCAAAGCGAATGTCGTTAATACGTTGAAGATTGACTGCAAACCCAAGTAACTGCTCTGATAAATGATAGAAATCGTAACCCTATGCTTCGACTAAATTTCGAATGAATGAGCCTATTCAGCGTGGTCAACACTGTAATGCAGAAACAGAGATCATAATACATGAGCGGTGAGCGCACCTAGCTAAGGAGTACGTGGAGGTGTAGTTCTGCAATTTGGCACTTGCTAGACATATTTATTTAGACCCGTGTCCAGGCCAGTAGTCTCTATAGTATGTTATGTCAGTTTAATGCTATCTAGGGTAATACGTGTACCTGAGATGCTTAAGGGCGTATTGGCCACATGCATAAAGCTACATATGCAGCCAGCTTGGCCAGTGTGGTTAAAGAGCGTAAGGAGCCCAACTCCCTTTGGATGTACATGTTATCTGAGTGAGTCTTACTGTTGGCATAATTCATAAGCTTAAGTATTGGATCGAAGCGCGGAATAGTAGCATGACGTGAGCGAATTTAACTGAAGTAACATAGTAAACACTGTCCTATGAGAAGTAGAGTGAAGTCCTTAGAGTTCTGACTAACTGTGAAAAGGCGTTTAGTCATGTCTGAAAGCTATGATCAGTAACGGGACTAATGACATTGCGGACTGATTATGATGTTCGTGTTATGCTTTTATGTGCATATTCTCACTTGAGTGAATCATCATATCGTAATCAGAGAGGACTGCCGGTAATTAATTTACATATTAAATTAATCCTAATAATGAATTGAAATTTCGGCAAGAACGTGCGAATAAAGTTCGCGCCATCTCGAATCTAAATGATCGGTTTACGGAATCTTCACGAAGAAGATCAGTCACCTAAGAGTGACTTGTATGGCTTAGCGAAATGATACTGACTATACTTCGATAGAATCCTAAATTGGCTTCTAAACTAGTTCTCATGAACGATATACCATATCTTTCTATCGTATGTAGTTAAGTCATAGCCTACACCTAGTTGTGACTAGCGGGGTGAGTGGCAGACCATGCAGTCGGTGAAATGGTGACAAATGTAACTCAATCGTAGTCGTCCCTACAAGTCCCAATAAATTTTGTTAAAAGGGAGCATAGTTACTAAGATTGAAACCCCTAGAACTAACGGTTCCTCACGCAATATCAAGGTCTATTGGACTTAGTTGCTACTATTGGACGGAGTGTTGAGGTATTGCTTATCAGCATCTTGACCCCCTCCTATTTATGGTTGCTATGTTATTAATTAGCATCAGTTTGTGCGTTAACCTTAACATATATATATCGATGATGTATTCGATAGACTACATCACAGGTAATATTTTGACCAGTTGTAGTGTAGAAACGAAAGTTACTAGAATGGGCCTCTAACAATGGTCTGTCGTCATGGTGTAGGTCCCTCCGATCTCCGTTATATTGCGCCATAAGCTCGTAACAGTATCTTCCTTAGTACATGCACACAACCCTGCTGTATGCTGATAAGCCATAACAACAATGTGATTCTACAGGATAATCACAGGACAAATCAGAACCGGGCACTGAACACATTCTTACACGAGAAAGGTAGTATTGTATAACATAGTCATCGTACAAGATGGTATGGTTATCGTGCAATAACGGAAGATTAGGTATGTTTCTTTTCGGTATTATGTCTGGTAACAGATTACCACGTCTTGTGTAGGAATATGTAATGTCAGTCGTGCTGATCCGAGTTATGGAACAAGTCATTATTAAGTAGTTAGCTGTTCACGTACCATTGGATGAGCTTTGAGGTGCTGATGGTGTATTCAAGAATGCAAAGAGGATGAAGCTCCAAGGTTAGGAAATGCCTACAGGAGAACACGTAGTCTCGCTTTCGCGAGATGTTTGGCATGGGAGGATCCTAGCCACGGATTGTATTTAGTCGGATAGTGGATTGTCTCGCTGAAGGAAGTTCCCGAGGTTTAGCCGCACCGCTAAGCAGTGTGAGAGTTGGAGTGTTCGTGCAGGGTGTACGACAGGCCTGTCGCCAATTTGTAGTTGAACTAAGTCACACGACAAGGTATGCTACTACTGACGCCAGATAACTAGACTTATGAGAACCTTTCCTGCACGTGTTTTGCACCTTGTTAACAGATCAACGATTCACTAGGCGACAAGTTTACAAAATAATCTGCAAGTTTGAAATGATGGTCGTGCCTTACTCTGCGTTTTCAACGCAGTCTACCTAATGCCATATTCAGAGATTTAATGTCAAAGTTAGCATATGAGAACATATGTGCATGTCCATTGATTCGTCACTAAAATATTCCGTGTTGTAATAGACTATACAATACGTATACATGTACATCGTCCTTATCATCCAACTTGAGCTGCTTCCACATAAGTAGGTACGTTTTTGTTTAGTCTTCGCTTCAATTATTACTATTCGTTCTGCGAATAGCGAGACAATTTGGGATAGTGGCATAGGCGATGCAAGTTCATGCACAGTACCACCTTTCAGTTCGTACAAATAAGTATAAATGCTACTATGTGCGCACCGTTGACAAAAAGTTCATATTTCAAATTTCTTCATAGCTCAATGACTATACATTGTGCAGCGTGTTAAGTATATTCCCAGGATTAAGTCTTGACCTAGAAATTTTAGTCCTGATGAACTTGTGTTATTGATAACAAGTCTGACAGGGACTAAAGCCGGGCAGGTTGCTCAGTGCACAAATTCTATCATAATAATTTTCATCGATCGGCTTGAGGCATTCACTTTTGATACAATGGTGTCAATTACTCTGAAGCTCACAGAATGTAAAGACTCTAAGTAAAGAAGGTTCATGATTAACCACCAATTGTAAAAGCAGATATTCATAATGTACTCGCCATTCGATTTTGTAAGATAGTTATCTAATACACGGCGACCTTTAAGCATCGCACGTAATTTAGTCATTTTGAGACTGACAAACGTGGAGTTCTCCGGTCGTAGTCTGTGTCTATGTTACAGCATGCGCATCTAATAGTTCATCATAACTATAATTCTGGCAAATCTTTGATAACTAATTGAATCAATACAATAACTAGTTTCAATTTGACTTTGTGATTCGTTACTTGGAGTCACTTTCTAACGAGTCAACGTAAACCTCCCGGAGCTAGTTCTCAAGCTACAATTATCTAAAATCCGACTACGAGATGTAAAAGTAACGTTATGCAGTACAACTCAAAGTTGAAAACAGGTCAAGCTGGTCATGTTACTGCACAAGATTGCACTTCTGCCCATGTTCAGGTCACACATGATACGGCCTAGCTGACAAACCAAGTCGGTATTAAATACACATGACGAGATACAAAAATGAAGGACTACTCAATTGTAGCAAGTGATAATGCTGAGCTGTGAGCATTATAAGCTTTATTAGATATACTATAGTGATCATAGTCGATCTAGAACACTTTAAGAGAGGAGACTCTCAGAAGTACGAGCATAATTGGGCGAGTACAAAATCGGACGGGACTACTTAACTGACGCGTCATGCATTACGATTCTATTGATTTCCTAAGTGTTCGCATTAATCGTACAACTCGTATAATCGATGTTGGATTTACTAAGTGTACGAGGGGGGGGGGGGGGGGGGGGGGGGGAGGGGGGGGGGGGGGGGGGGGTGGGGGGGGGAATTAATACAGATTGAACTAAGCTGACTTAACGTCAGGCCGTTTTAGATTGTAACTGATAGATATGCAAGCTCTCTTAGTACGCCATGTCGAGTTTATGGGCAGTTGGTTGCGGAAATCGGTCATATAGCATGTCAAGAGGTAAAGGGTAGTTTTAAGTACACCGGTAAGTCTTACGGTATATGGAGACGACTGCTAGTGTATTTGGACTAGTACCTAGTCTGCTTCCAATTCAGCTGTTCGGAGGCTCAAGATTTAACCATAAACTTGTCACGAATCTCTCGATACTACCAGTGCTGGAGTTAAGGTAGTAACGAACCGGCGGGGGCAGATAGACGTCCCCCGTCTCTCATCAATATCAGAATAAAGACTCTTTTTACATAAGTAAGGAAATAGTTAGTGGCCAGATTATGGCTATACTTTGGTGCATAAACTAAGTACATGAATACCTTTATGGTTTAGCGCCCCGCATTGCGATCAGTCACGTAGAAGCTCTCTAGTAAGTACTTCGTTACATGTGATGTTCACTGGATAGATGCTGAAAGCAAAGAAATCATGCTGTTGAAAAACCATGAAAGGCAAACTCGCTACCACCGTCTAAGCGACTGTCTATGGGACCGTATAACGTCCACTTGATACTTAACTAAATGTCTAGTACAGGAACGTCGTGCAGTAGAATCATAATCATTTTAATGTAGCCTGAGAAATTTACGAGGGGTGTGGAGTGCATTACCTCAACAAAGCAACTTGCAATAATATCCTAGTCAGAATGCTAATATACGAGGAAAGATAGAATAATGTAGAGAATATAGTCCTAATGCCTAAATGATTTCATATACACCTATGTCAATGACAACCCAGAATACGTTCAATGATCGGTCTCCCAAAAGCACTGAAGACGTTGAAGTTCGATATTTGTTCTAGAAGCACTGATAGTTCGACTTGAGTTTAGTCTAGCAGTAGTCTTAACGGAGCGTAATGCAGTCTTAGGTATAGCAAAATAGATTCTTTAGGTTGACAAACATGCGATAAACTAGTCAGTTAGCTTAGTTTGTGTATACTCCGTTTGACGAGTCGATTGTAGCAGATAAGTATGAGTATAAGTGCATAATAAAATTCGACTATGTTATAAAAGATAAAAGAAATTTGTATTACGACTGGGTCGGTTTGAGACACCTAGCTCTAATAAAGAAATAGGCAAAGGTATGTACAGTAGTATAATCTTACGTCAGCAGAATTAGTATCATTAAACTGACTAGAATTGCACTGCATCATAACTCCGTAAGTTTGGTACTGTGACGGTGTCTAAGCTTTAGATGCCTGCAATTCGTGGTGCTAGTGGTTTTGGAAGTTGTATTAACTACAGCTTACCATTTGGGGTAAAAGCGTCCATACAATAAATGTGTTTGGTAATTATGGTAGGTGTAAATAGAAGCCCACAATTCCAGATACGTTCGTGTAGTAAACCTGAAGTTGACAACAAATGAGATTCATACAATTAGATACATCAGTCCTCGAAGCACGCGTGAGGAGCGGAACGATAATTACATTTAGATTGATAAGAGCACTGTAGACAGATGCATCGTTTAGAAGTCCTATCTGCGGGTGATACAAGCTGTGCGTAGGAAATTCCAAATTACGAAGCCTTTATGACGTACTATAACTAACTGCTTGTAGCATCTATAAAGATTTAGTGAAAGATCAATGCTGTGCAAGCAATAGGCCAAGTTCTGCGTTCATCATACTCCTTGTAACAGCCTACCTGAGCTACGCGTCTAAATAACGGATCCTCAAAGTGTACGCGATGCGGGCTTACTGATGCAAATACTCGAACTGTGATAACAGTCACTGTCTAGCAATATAGCATGGACTCAACAATTGGTTAGGTTGGATTAAGAGTGGAGGAATGAGGCTGATTTGGAGCCCGTTGTAATGCATTATGAATAGGAGGTGCTCTATAGATAATGAACAGGTTGATATTACAACACATCAACTACTCACATACTACGTTAAAGAAAGTCACGAGCCTAACGGCTTATCAGAACCGATGACTGTGCTGAAACAGAAGATGTAATCGAATCCGAACACGAGTAACTTTTACCGCCTGTATAACATGAGTGATTATATCTATCTCCGTATGATTTCGTTTCAAAAATGGCTCTAACGCCTATTGAGAATTATAGTTAATAATATAGTGCGTATTATTATTGTCATGTTGTACAGGTTAAGTGCACCGTACTAACTGCTCTGTATAACTCTAAAGAAGTACCTGGGAATACGCCAGACATATGTAGACAGCGATCATAATCGAATATAAAATTTCGATGTACATCTAGCAGATCATTTGACTATCCAAAGTGTAAACCGTGCAATAGCTTGTCCAAGACTATGTACGCTAATTCAAATCATATTAGACCATTTGGTATCCTTTCTTAGCGGGAGGGAAAGGGTGCATAGCGCATATTATGATGAGCTTTGATCCCTGATTAGTTTGACTAAGGGATCCCAATTATAACTGTCACGTATCTCGCACCGCATTCTGTACTAAACAAGTAACTAGTGTTGAGCAAATCTGTACTAAAGAAGTTCTAACCATTTTTAGTTTATCAACATGACAATGGCAAAGAGTCCATACCGCGAGATACCATTAGCACTTAATAATACAGTACACAGATAGAAGAAAGCGGGCTGATGCGATTAGTCGTGAAACTAGCCTTGTAATAAATTTCACCCTGATATTGTGCCTACATTGTACTGAATGACATTCCGGAGCTCTATACGTAAATGACGTCAATTACATGGCTCTATAAAATGAGAACTCAACGGTTAAAGATTGAGGCAATGAGTATAGCAGGTAGACACCATAACGTTAGGGGTAACACGTGTGTGTGAGATGTGGTGTGACCGACAACGTGGACCAAAAAGAAAACGACTAATATCGCGAAGCTTTGTGTATAGGGGAGGGGAGAGGGGGAATCTACTAAAAGCATTTTGGGGTTAAATCGCGTTGCTGCTGGATGAACGACAACCTGAAATGTAAAACATATTATACTAGGAATATTCTATGTACTCACAGATGGAAATCATCTGTATAACGTAATACTTGCCAACATTTGTGCTAGGCTAGTCACTACTACTCATATGTGGTCAGCAAAAGTGCATAGTCTAAAACTTAAGACAATCCTATGTACTGGTCACTGATATCGATTTTCGGGCTAGAACTTATGTCTTCATCAATACGATTATACCGTCCATCGCTAGCTTCGTATACGGTATATATGTTTACTACTAAGCGAACAATCTGAGTTGATAGTCTACACCGCTAATCTGGAATGTAAAATTCTGACACATTCTGGTCTCTCGCACACTGTTACTGATCTTATATGAGTACTCTTCAGGCAATGATGAGTTGAGCATACTCACTACCTTGTATTATTGTGTTATTATAGGCAAGTCATTATATTACTTAGTCCTTTATACGCCATAAGCTTATTTTGTTCTCAGCTACTTACAAGACACGAAATTGCATAAGACTTACATTACATAAAAGGTACATAAAGATGTTGATTATGCAGAGGGGTACATGGTGATTATGGTATTTGTATTTTGGTATTGGGATAAGTGTCATGATGCGGATGTACCTTCTCAGGGCGAATCATACATCTCTAATAGGGTAGTATTGAAACGAGCTAAGACAATGTATATCACTGGAACAAGAATTGACACTAAGTGTATGTACATCTACTGTCAGATTCGTTAGCACAACAAGTGCTGTAGATCTGATGCATTAGACCATGCACGGTAATGCAAGAAGAGAATAGATCGTATCAAGAAGTACTTTTGCACCTACTAGCACAAGTCACACGGTGCTCATCATATTCTATCTGATCAGAAATGACATATTCCTAATGTAAATAGGCTCAATTTCTCCATTGAAATTCAGTTGATAGATTCATTATTCGGCATGGTCTACAGCTAAACTTACAGATGCACGGCATAAGTGCAAAATTATACCAATTGTTTGTGTTAGTGAGTTTTTTAATACGCAACTATTAATTCATAGAACCATTGATATTACTATTAATGGACAATACTCATTCCAGGTTATCAGGTACTGTATAAAGCGTAATATCATAGACTAGGTCTGAAAA
Organism: Nyctereutes procyonoides; assembly: GCF_905146905.1. Taxonomy (NCBI): domain Eukaryota; kingdom Metazoa; phylum Chordata; class Mammalia; order Carnivora; family Canidae; genus Nyctereutes; species Nyctereutes procyonoides. The sequence goes on along the minus strand of NW_026574988.1, from coordinate 60,082 downwards.
ATTTTTGTCTAGATGTATTCCTCCATCACTTTGGTCTGGTTTTAGTACAGATGTACATCTATTCTTGTTAATTTGACACTGTATAGTTACATAATCAGGATCACTTACTAAAATCACGTCTGTGCTAACAGGTCTCTCCCTGTACCCAAAGTCGTCACGTGAACTCCTAGAGAACTCAATCTTTACCCGTGCTTATTCTCTTTTAGAGGCTAACAGACCTAAACTAAGGTTCAAAAGTAACAGGAAGCTTATGGCACAGTCGCTCTTATTAAAAGGATCTGCCACATATAAAAATACGTGTAATAATTCAAATAATTGTAAGCATAACATACGTTTTATGCACTATTCAAGTAAATGACTCATAGCAATCTAGATCAGCATAGGCTGTCTTTTCATAAGGTGCACATTCTAGCTTTATCTCGATACGTTTCCAATTAGATTTCTCCAGTGAAACATCTATCAATGATATCTTCTCAGAATAGTTATTACTGATATTGGTGTAAATAATGTTCGACGCAACTATATACCTCTATCACAGCTTATAATTATAAACAGGTGATGTCGGAACACATTGAAACATTATTATAGTGAAGAAAATAGACAGTCACTTATAAGATTGGTCAGTATATATTATCTGAAACCATGATGTAGTGCGGTAGACCGGTAGTACAGTAGCAAGCCCTAGCTCAGTAGCGATCGTGTCAGTAAGGTACACACGAGCGATTACAACTAGGACCTGTTTAGGAATGGTTAATGACTGGTAATTTCCGTATCCGTGTCATTGAAAAGAACTATCTTCCCTTGTTGCAATCAACTTCCGGAGATGCAGGCGTGTTACTGTGAGGATCTCATCAGACGTGAACCATACATTTCGTTAAGATGCTATAATCACTCCTGGCTTCCAACTAAGGGGTGCTAATAGCATGAGCTGATAACAGTTAATCATGTGACATGACTGGGCAGACATTGAAAAAACCATAGAAGCATTAAAAGTAGAAGAAGCTGAATCACCTGTCTATGCGAGCTCATTCTTATAACACGCGTGACTACAGATTTAACCCATGGCAGAGAGAGCAGATGCGAAATGGATGTGAGATGAAAGGTCATAATGAGGTAGGGGATGAGCAGTTTTTGGCAGATAGAAAGTGAAGAGCAAGAGTAGAGTGAGGCGTAAGTCTAAGGTGAGTGAGGAAGAGAGAGAGTATACTGGGGAGAGAGAGCTGGTGTGAGAAATGTAGGAAAAGGAGTTGGTGGGTGCTTCTAATCGAGTAGAGGAGGTGGGCACGATGGAGAACAAGTATGAAGTGTCCGCTGCAGACTAAACCGTGCGGTAGTCCTGCTGTGAGTAACACGTGGGAGACTATCCGGCGAGTCTTAAATACCGCGAGTTGATGAGGGCATGTGTATCGTCGAACATCTCTTTACGATGCCTAGTAGAATTGTTACTCGATGAATATCCTTACTCTACGCTTAACTCCAGTTCTCGATAAACTTGAGATGTGTAAGGCTGTTTAGTCTCTGAGTAGTCAGCTTAAACTTGCATTAATCGATAATCGTTCATAAAGACTCTAATAGCAAAGGTAAGTTCAAACCCGTTTTAAGAGTTAAATGTTTAGTAAAGAGCAATTGAAAAAGGGGCTAGGTGTGAAGCATTTGCAACAAGGCTAAAAAGTGCTACCTAATTTGAAGTTATCTTATTTTCTGACCGTACTACATGCAGAGTAATTACAGTAACTCACATCCCACAATGCTATAATGAAGGTGATATTAGTAACTTATTGTTCTTATGCCCCTACTGCGATCACAGTACACGAGCGGATCTCAATAACTGCCACTTTTACAAATCAAAAATTATGCTACTTCAATGTAAATCTCCTCATCTCCAGTCTATTCCCTCATGTAAGAGTCTTATGGATGCTTCGCAACCCAAGTATTGGATCGACAGCAGGACAACTTATAAAAAGTCAGTATGAATGTTCAACTATTGGTGACATATTCTGTCTCATTACTGATATATGACTCACAATAATTATCTTCATCTCAGTCCATCAATTATTTGCGTAACCTAGAGTGGATATGACATGATATACGAAGATATAGGTGATTAGGGAACATAGGGATCACATGTCAGCATAAATCTACAAACATGAGCAATAGATACATCAACGAAACGTGGTGTGGCATCACTATTCGATGGGGGTCTCTGTCAGTATCATAGACATCATATTAACTCTTAGCGTAATTTATTACTGACATTGTAGGTACAGTAGAGCGACCATTTGGTAGACGTCTGATTGTGCTCTACCTCATCATGCAGGTAGCAGCATATACTCGGAGGATAGCACTGCAGTATGAGCGGCTCATAGGGTCAGAAAGAGCTAACTCACAAGTTTCCTATAATCTTTGGCCTTAAGTGCCTCAATGCATGGCTTCTCACCGCATCAGTCATGTCATAAGAGCATGATCAATTACCTTACAGACTCAATGGCTGATCCCCTATGAGACCTACTGTATTCGGGACTCGAATTCTCATACATCGACCGGATCTAGTCTAATGACTATTAAGGTGTGTTCTGTACTGAGCTCCTTCAGATGCTAAAGCTGGCCATCCTCAACCATTATTGCATATAGTGAATTATATACGTGTTTAAAATTACTTACTGACCAGCTTTATCGTGATCACATCCATGCGTTGATTCAAAAAAGTCTCCTACACATTTAACGAATGAGGTGAATTCTGCATATTAACTACGATAATCTACCCCATAGTGCATCTCGAGTCGCGTCCTAAATATCTGTATTTTCGAAATCTCGTCGCATTTGACCATTGGGTTCAAACCCGCTCTCTCTTAGCGACACATTTAGAAGCTCTCTGAGCTTGATCTTTCACTGTTCTGCTAAAGTCAAATGTCTTCTGTATCTTATCTAGGAGGGCATTCACATTGGCATATAAGTACATACTCATAATGCTACTCCTTGATTTCGAACATCAATATTAGGGAGCTACTATTATCTGCTTCAATGCGCCTGTCTGAATTATTACTACTAGCTTGCTAAACATTCTTACGAGTCTAAGATAAGCATTACTATACATTAATATGGACATCAGAGTAGCGAAGGCCTACGAAGATCTGACTCATGCTGGAGTAAAACTGTATCTAAACGCCTAGTTTGTTAGATCCACTGCTTGATCGCAGTACGCTACTTCTAGTCTGACAGAGTCACACGCATGCTGTATCCGTTCCGAACATCTAACATATCGGATCAATGATACGTAATGCTCATTCTTAGGGTAGTTGCAAATAGTCAATTCTAGGCTTCTAAAGCTTCTTAAGTGTCACACTTTATAGATATTACAAATCTAAAGCATAAGCATTTATACAAACCTCCTAGTAGATTGCCAATGCCAAGTGTGTTCATACTCTGTCAATAGGCACTTTTATATTTCCTAGTGATCGTAACTTCATTATGAGGCGTTTGCTCTATTACAACAACTGAAAAATCATTATCTCTATGATGGAGTATCTCTTATATAATAATGTTAACCAATAAAATCGTAGTTTTGCCTATTGAACATTCTTAACGCGTGTCGTTTACTACGCGGTTCATTGTATAATTTTCTATGACCACATTTTAGACTTTCATTGCTCTACACGTGACATACGTTTAATACAGGTGTTACTCTATCAACTCCGATACATTTATTGACAAACTCGGCTCTGGAAGAGTTCACATTCAGTTCCAGATGACCCGACCTATTCTATCTTACGATGACCCGATGCTACGTATACTAGGCAATCATGGCACAAACTTCTACCTGTGTCTGAGCTCACTAATTTGCCGACATGAACACGGTTGCAAGATGTAGAGTTCACTGCCTATACGGATGTTAACGTCAGGCCTTATCTCCATTCCACCTATTTGAACTGAATTGTTGTTCTTGCAATTTTGACATGATTCTGCGTTATATCAAAATCGAGTTAATAATCAACAAACATAGTTACATTTGCAGAATATAGTTCTCTCTTAGAGCCGAGGATTACAGCGAACGAGTCTCGCTTTCTCTTCAGGTCACGGTCCAATACCCTTTTCTAATTTGACATGTATGGCTTAAATAACGGGTCGCTTCAGCTGCTTCTAGCAAAGCTACATGTCAGCTGGTCGAAACTGTGGAGTTGACTGTCTAGTGATAGCCCTCGTTCCTGGAAGACTATTGTGCATCGATAGATAAGATCGGCAAGTCACTCTACAGTCTCCTGGAGCCTGTATTCGCAACAAGCTTCCTGCATGCATGGAGCGCCTTGCTTTTCCCATCGCCAACTTCCATGCCTTGTGCTCGAGTACTTTTGCACTGTGGCTCTGGACAAAACATCTCAATGTTCTGTGCAATATCGCATGTGATGGTAGCTGCCGATCTTCTCTATGTTCCCTCAATGATGGTGTCGGAGTTGTGTTGTTTGCACTAATGTCTTCCGTAGCCAATTTGCTAATATAGAAACTTTAAATCAGATATTTTTAATAATAAATAAAATAGTAGATGAGCATAGTATCAGTGCTCATTATCCAATAAGGTGCGACACGCGACAGATCTCTAGGCTGCGTCTTGCTCAAAATAACATGACTCAGTGCTGCGTATGCACTAGTACGGCGTCCCTTATGAACCAATACTTCTAGAACTAACTGAAGGAATCGCAACTTAGCTTATCATAACTACGCATATCGCGGATTGACAGACTAGAGACGATTCTTTATTTACACTGCTTATTGTCTGTCTGATCTATATTAGTACTAGCCATGTACGAATAGAGCTGAGTATAGTTGCCAGAAGCTTCTAGTTATAGTTTGGACAGGTCAAACCTAAGAATAGTGGTAGGGCCGTTCACTATTAGATCCAACGAAGTTAGTAATCGCCATAGTAACGACTTGAAGCTATCCTTAGTTCTGATGTTGGGCACCTGCACTGCTACTAATTCTAGTCACTGCTAAGAGTAAACACTGGCAACCTTCCAGTCAATGCTTGGACTCTCAGTGAGGACAATTGCACCTTACAAGTGAGCATATCTGAACAGCTTATGGACTTATATTCTTCTAATAATGTTGTACGTAGGATATTCAGAGCTGGGGGGGGGGCGGGGTATAAACGATCTATTCAGTGAATATACATGCTATGTTAAACCGTCAACATATGTTTACCTCTCTTCGGTTTCCGCACCGAGTGTATCCTCAAACTACCAGATAGTAACCATCATCCAACCAATCTAGACCCATTGCCTTATTTGTAATATAAGTGTTTGTATATCGAGTAGCGTCATTATTGCAACTCTAAATGATCCGGGGGATCTTCATATCAGTATAACTTTAAGAATTATGGTATTGCATAGGTCCAGCAACCCTTCCTATGGAGATCTGTGAAATTACGTTGCAATTTTGTTTTTTTTGTCTTCCACAGAGAGTATAATCTCCATGATAGTCCAAACCTTACCTTGATTATTTTTTTTAATATGTTTTTTAATTTTTTTATTTATTTATGATAGGCACACAGTGAGAGAGAGAGAGGCAGAGACACAGGCAGAGGGAGAAGCAGGCTCCATGCACCGGGAGCCCGACGTGGGATTCGATCCCGGGTCTCCAGGATCGCGCCCTGGGCCAAAGGCAGGCGCCAAACCGCTGTGCCACCCAGGGATCCCCCTTACCTTGATTATTAATTGCTGTATGCCCAGTGCCCCCAAACAGGGAGGGTCCTGCAATAGGTGTTTGATAAACATTTGTGGAATGTGAGTTATAATCCCTTCAACAAGGAACCGGATATGATAAATGAAAAATTGCTGAGTGTAAGGACAAAGAATATTTCCATTCAGAAGTGTTCATTCTAATTAGCAGTGGCCAGGACTTGCGAGTGGCAATAAAGGCCACCACAGATTGAAGAACTATTTCTGTTAGTCTCATAACATGAGAAGAATGTATATTATTAACTGGCTACCCCTCTGATTTTTAAAAATGTGACTCAAATCTAGCAAGGAGATGAGTAATGCCTGGTGCCAAGTTTAACTTCTGTTCAGCTAATAATGGACTTTTTTTCCGTAGAAGCATATGGAATTATAGAGTTGCAAACAACAAGGAGAGGTACCTCCTTCTGTAATCAGTGTTGCTATAATTACAGATAAAGGTTTGTCAGCATTTCCATTAAAAGAACTTAACTCAGCTGTTAAATGTCCATTAACCTAATATATGGCTTATAATATCTTAGCTTAACTGCCTATTAGAAACAGCTAATTAAAAAATGGATTGATATTTTTTATAAAATTATGTAAATACCCAGAATAAACTAGCCCTTCCAGTTGTGCATTTCTGTAAAAATTAAGGTGCAAGTTTCCTCTCAACACTTGAAATTTCTATGAATACACGTAATTTTTAAAAGTTGACCTAAAAAGTCCTGCAAAGTGATTGTTTACCAATCAGCACAACACTGTCATAAGGCCAAACAATCATTTAACTACTTTAGTGGACGCTGATGAACTATTCTGATTCTCCTTCAATGAAGAACTTGTTGCCTCAGCAGCTGGGAGCACTGTTGGCAGACTGTCTTCAGCTAGCGGTCCCTTTAGGGGGTGCCTCAGCTGCAGACAGTTTCTCTGCCCAAGATCGTAACCCCTTCTGAGGAGGACTGATTAATGTAAGAGTATAAAGCCCCAGCCATCTCAGCCCACTCAGGATCCCCGCGAAGGGTCGTTCCAGCTCCAGAGCATCCCACAGGGTTGGCCAACTGCTGGGAAACAGCTCCATGGAAGTGCCCAGTGACACTGCAAGTATCCACAGAGGCCACAGAGGTAAGCTCAACTTCAAACTGACCTAAGCTGTGGTGAACACTCTGTGATCCTCTCAGAACATGGGAAGATGTGCAATCTTGAAAGAAGGCATACCTTCCTTGAAGGAGGGTGCTATCAGGCAGTTTCTCATCTGCCTGCCTGGTTCCTGGAAGATGTGAGATGTTTCCCCTCATCTCCATTCAAAATACAGCCATAGGCTGAGAAACTGCTTACTTGCCCCATGAATGTGGCTTCTCAACCACAGAAGGCCCCTCCATTTATGTTGCCTTTCATCTGGTCCCTTTCCATGAGGTGTCATTCTGCGGGACAAGTCACATGTGAAGCTGACATCATGTTCATTATGCTTTTGCTGCCTATTAAACTACTCGAGTTTACTCTCTTCATACTGGCTGAAAATGTCAACCTACTTTGCCCCAGGCTCTTGTTGGGACTGCACACAGCTCAACCTCTCTGTCAGTCCACTTCTGCTTTCTACCTATCCCTTCCTTATAGTCGATCCAAAGGGCACTCCCTAGGAAGGATCCTGCACACTAAACTCCATCATGGAAACTGCTTCCCTGAAAACCCAACCTGTCCCACCTACCCAGCATTTCAAAGAAAGCAAGGAGAGCAGTATTATGTCATATCATTTCTCTTTTTGTTTGGCTACCAGGAGAAGTTGTGTTTATTACTCTGGCTGAAGAGTCCATGGAGTTATTTCATGTGCATTATCTCCCTTTGAAACTGTATAATGCATGTTTTCAGGTGCTTTAGTAGAAGATTACTGAGCAGGCACCTAGGCCACCTCCATTAAATCACTCAGCCTCTTCCAGAACCACTTCAGCAATCTACAGGTATGGAAGTATTCTATTTGGTGAAATCTAAGAAATATGTCCCTTTGTTACTTCCATCCACTTACTATATGTGTCTTTTACTGAGCAAAAGTTGCATTTTAATGTCTTTTCTTAAAATATCCCCCAAGGTTAACACACAACTCTCTCTCCTTGCTTTTCTCCCAACTGATTCTTTCTACCTCATTTCCTATTTTCAATTACAGCTAATCCTGAAATCATCTGTTTTCAGGTTTACTTTTCAAAAGCCCTGTAGGACTTGAAGGCCCAAGAAAAGAAAAGATCCCTCCCAGCCATATTTCCCCAACATGTGTCATGAAAGCTTCAAGTGTGCTAGATGGCCCCTTAAATTGTGTTTTTAATTTATACCAGCTCTTTATGGTAGAGGAAATAAAGGAACTCCCCAAAAGGATTTAGGCATGGGAACCAATATGAGATCCAAAGCAAGTGCCATATTATTCTTATGTTCATATGGGCTTTCTCATTTAGTCAGTCTAATATTTATTAAGCACCTCTTAATGTATAAGATACAACCCTGGATGAAATGTAAAGAAACAACTATGTCTGTTTGACATTAGAAAATAGTAGAGGTTCTCTTCTGGTTTTTATAATAATGTTTTTAAAAGTTCTGCATAATTCCTTTTCTATTATCTTTGAACATAGTCTGGCAGCTTCTAACTAGCAACTCTTGAATTTTTTTATTTTTATTTTTATTTTTATTTTTATTTTATTTTTTAAGGAACCCTTAAATTTAAACTAAGTCCCTATTTAACAAAACTTATGGTCAGCTGAATAAAAAAGCTTTTATATAAAGGGGTGCCTGGGTGGCTGAGTCGGTTAACTGTCCGACTCTTGGTTTCAGCTTGGGTTGTGATCTTGGGGTGTTGCGATCTTGGGGTCATTGGAAAGCTTTTATATAGATAAGGCCAAACAAATAGTGTTGTGGAAGGGGGCCCAGAGACATCTCATGGATTGAGGTACCTTGCAAACAAAAGAGCAGGGACGTTCCACAAAACTATTTGATGTGTGACTACATTCTGTCAACCGAATCCTTGAAGAGTGCTCAAACATCCAAAATGTAGGAGATAAGGCCATTTCAGACCATCATTTCATCTAGAACTTCTGCCCACTCCTTCTGTTGTAGTCTTCTACATGTTGTAGCCACGTTTAAGTTACATGTACAGACTGCCGAGGAACCTTTGCATGAGGAATATATGCATAATTATTTGGTTATGCTTCCTACCATACTTATAAAACTTTCTTTTTCTCCTTTCAAAATTCTCCTACTCTTTCACAAATAGGTCTACAACTTTCACCTTAAGTCTGAATTTTCTTTTTGTCTATAATTGTATTTTGTCAAGCTGTTTTTTTTCGAATATTTAAATCGAACTATAAATATCTCCGAATTTAAATACTGGAGCCACAAATATTTTGCACATTCATCTTAGGTTAATGAAAGGCTTCAAAGCTTGATTTAATTAAAAACGAAAGACAGAGTCAAGAAAGGGACAATATATTAAGTGAGTGAGTATGTGTGCTCATGTGCATGTGTATGTTTCATACGAGCAGAGATGCCACATATGTTGAGCTGTTTGTGTACTGCATAAAGATATCCAGCTCAAAGCAGAGTGAGGGATGTGAAAGCCAATACATACTTCACTCTCTAGGTCTTGTTCCTTGTTTCAGGACTGCATCCCATCATCCCCCCTAGGATGGGGTTCCTTTTTCAAATGTGTTTGCCCAAAGAGGGAACATATTTTTATTAAATCATCAAACCAAAAGAGATGACATTCCTAATTCACACAAAGACTCTAGATATGCCACAAGACGACCTGCAGATAGGTAAGGCTTATTTTCAAATATAAGTATCTCATTACAAATAAGATACTTATCTGAGATTAACGTTAATAGGCACAAATAGTATCTGCTTTATAAATAGAGTATGGTCTTGACTGAATTTGAATATCAGATATTTGCAATGGAAAACCACAGAATAAAGTGTAGGTTGGTTTCTAGCTCAACCACTGAATCTAACTTAAACTATTTTAATAAGTGAAGTTGATCTGCTACCAGGAATATAGAATTCAGGGAGCAATAAACGCAATCAGAGAACAATGGAAATCCCCTGAAGTCAGTGGCATTTCTATACACTAACAATGAGACTGAAGAAAGAGAAATGAAGGAGTCAATCCCATTTACAATTGCACCCAAAAGCAAAAGATACCTAGGAATAAACCTAACCAAAGAGGTAAAGGATCTATACCCTAAAAACTATAGAACACTTCTGAAAGAAATTGAGGAAGACACAAAGAGATGGAAAAATATTCCATGCTCATGGATTGGAAGAATTAATATAGTGAAAATGTCAATGTTACCCAGGGCAATTTACACGTTTAATGCAATCCCTATCAAAATACCATGGACTTTCTTCAGAGAGTTGGAACAAATTATTTTAAGATTTGTGTGGAATCAGAAAAGACCCCGAAGAGCCAGGTGAATTTTAAAAAAGAAAACCACAGCTGGGGGTATCACAATGCCAGATTTCAGGTTGTACTACAAAGCTGGGGTCATCAAGACAGTGTGGTACTGGCACAAAAACAGACACATAGATCAATGGAACAGAATAGAGAATCCAGAAGTGGACCCTCGACTTATGGTCAACTAATATTTGACAAAGGAGGAAAGACTATCCATTGGAAGAAAGACAGTCTCTTCAATAAATGGTGCTGGGAAAATTGGACATCCACATGCAGAAGAATGAAACTAGACCACTCTCTTGCACCATACACAAAGATAAACTCAAAATGGATGAAAGATCTAAATGTGAGACAAGAGTCCATCAAAATCCTAGAGGAGAACACAGGCAACACCCTTTCTGAACTTGGCCACAGTAACTTCTTGCAAGATTCATCCATGAAGGCAAGAGAAACAAAAGCAAAAATGAACTATTGGGACTTCATCAAGATAAGAAGCTTTTGCACAGCAAAAGATACCGTCAACAAAACTAAAAGACAACGTACAGAATGGGAGAAGATATTTGCAAATGTCGTATCAGATAAAGGGCTAGTTTCCAAGATCTATAAAGAACTTATTAAACTCATCAGCAAAGAAACAATCCAATCATGTAATGGGCAAAAGACATGAACAGAAATCTCACAGAGGAAGACATAGACATGGCCAACATGCACATGAGAAAATGCTCTGCATCACTTGCCATCAGGGAAATACAAATCAAAACCACAATGAGATACCACCTCACACCAGTGAGAATGAGGAAAATTAACAAAGTTGAAATGGGATCTTTGAAGTAGGGGGAGTAATAACAAGGCCACAAAAGCATCCTCCTGATAGGAGTAGGGAAAGTGAAATAATCAAGCCATGAAACCTGGCCCAGGCATCTGTCCGCTCAGAAGAAGGGCCACTACTTTCTATTTTTCAAAGGATCCATGGGGGTTTGTAGTCATCCTGAGTGTATGGGTTATCACTTTGATCACATACACCAGAAAGGCAAACCAGATTATTCTAAGACATGGAGTACTTGCCACAAGTCTGGATGGACAAGTCTTCTGTAAACTGAGCATTAATTTCAGAATACATGCTTATTTTAAGTGAGAAAATATACACTTAAGATATGCACAATTATTTGTTTATAATTGAATTTACAATTACAGATTTTTAAAGTGTATAGAGACAGATACATATACACAAAACAACAGTATTGTGACTTTTTTCTAGCAAAAGCACAGATTACTAAATTTACCAACTGTATACTTACAACATCTGGCAATATCCACTAAAACTAAGTGTATTTAATGTACCCTAAGACCTGGGAAACTCACTTCTAGGTATATCCTAATAAAAAAATATGTGCATATGTGCACCAAAATACATATTAGAATGTCCATAGCAACACTATTCAAAATAGCTAAATAAACATTAGGACTGTTATATTCACCAATGGAGTATTATGGAGCACTGAAAAATGATTGTTCAACAATAACACACATGAGAATGGATGAGTCACACAAATACCATGAGATAAAAACTAGTAATAAAATATCACATATGATCTGATTCAGCAAAACAAATTATAAGATAAAACCACTCTATGCTGTTGCAGATCAGATTATTGATTACTCTTGGGGAGTTAATGACAAAAAAGGGGAGCTGCCAGTCTTCTGGAGTGCTTTATTTGCTTTGTTTCTTAAAGTAGGTGCTGATTAAATAGCTATGTCCTATTTATGAAAATGCATTGAGTTATACGCTTATAATAAATGCACTTTATATGTATGTACACATCAACAACTTTTTTAAAGTTTAGGTCCCTAAAATACTAGAATATCATAATTTCCATCTTTTTTAAAAGATTTTATTTATTTATTCATGAAAGACACAGAGAGAGAGGCAGAGACACAGGTAGAGGGAGAAGCAGGCTCCTTGCGGGGAGCCTGAAGTGGGACTCGATTCTGGGACCCCAGGATCACGCCCTGGGCTGAAGGCAGGTGCTCAATCGCTGAGCCACCCAAGTGTCCCTAGTTTCCATCTTTTTAATGTTGTTTTGAAACACATCCTATGTCAGGTGTCTCATATGTGTGTGTGTGTGTTTGTGTGTGTGTGTGTATATATATATATATATTTTTTTAATTTTATTTATTCATGAGAGACACAGAGAGAGAGAGGCAGAGACACAGGCAGAGGGAGAAGCAGTCTCCTCATAGGAAGCCCAATGCGGGACTCGATCCCTGGACCCGGGATCCCGCCCTGAGCCGAAGGCAGGTACTCAATCACTGAGCCACCAAGGAATCCCTATATATTATTTTTAATTCATGTAACAGGCTTGTCTGGTTAAAATAATTATCCGCATCATACAGGTGATTCACATTTTTACACAGAAACTGCATACATTTATTGGCATCTATACTTTGTGGGTGAAAATGTGGATGTATTAATATGAATAGTCACCCCAGTTTCCTTGATTCATTAGGAATATAAAAGAGATGTCCTTATTTGAGGTTAATCTTTCTAAAAGCAGTCTACAGAGGCATGTGAATAGTGACAGTGTGCTCTCATTTACATGCTTATTTGTGCTAATAATATAAGAATTTTTGTCCTGCATATTGGATTAGTCTAATTCTGATTATTTACAATGCCAAAAAAGAGAAGCTGTAGGTAAATAGAATTTTTTTAAAGATTTTATTTATTTATTCATGAGAGACACGCAGAGAGAGGCAGAGACACAGACAGAGGGAGAAGCAGGCTCCATACATGGAGCCTGATGTGGGACTAGATCCTGGGTTTCCAGGATCACGCCCTGGGCTGAAGGCAGGCGCCAAACCGCTGAGCCACCTGGGCTGCCCATGGTAAACAGAATTTTAAAAAATCTTCAGAAAAACAAAACAAAACAGACAAAAAATCCTTAGGTAACCTGTTACTCCAATCACAGATGGTTGACATGGAATGCTTTGCACACATCATGGACATTACCAAAAATCCTCCAATGTACTCAACAGTTCTCTTCGTTCTCTGGATATTTTATTTCATACCACATTCACTTAAAAAATTTAATTTTTAAGAATTGGTAAGAGACTAGTATCATTATAAAGCATTCTTGCCTATAACGGCCACCATTCCCTTCCTAATGATCAGGGAAGAACATAAAATAAGAAGATGATTTGCGATTTGTGATCATAAAATAATTAACATTACAGGATTTTCCCTTTAATTTATCCACTTAATTAGGAATAGTCCTATGATTGCTTGAGGAAAACAGTAAAATGAATGTTGACAATATTTCTCAGAAGAACTTAAAAATTTGAAATATTACCCTGATGGTAATATTCCATTACATATGGAAAACAGTATGCATTTTCCTCAAAAAGTAAAAAATAGAACTATCATATTATCTAGTAATTCCTATAATACCCCCCAAAATGAAAACACTATTTCAAAAATATATACGTACCCCTATGTTTATTGCAGCATTATTTAAAATAGCCCAGATATGTAAGCAACCCAAATGTGCATCTATAGATGAATGGAATATTCCTCAACCTTCTCTCAATTTTCTTGTGAACCTAAAACTGCTCTAAAAAATTTCTTTTAAAAAATAAAGTTAAGGCTCTCCTTACTGATATATTATGCTGTGTGTTGCGGTCTTTTGCCTGAACATTCATCCTTCCATAGCCTAAGTCCATCAGAACTGCAATTCTCCTAGTGACTGGTTTTGGATTAAGAGGCGTCTCTTGTATTAAACTGGTTCAACTGTATTGAAGAAAGACTTATATTCTAAAAATGAGGGGATAGGTTTTCTCTCTCTTCAGCTTGTAGTCTAAAAGTCATGTATGACAATAAAATAAAATAAAATAAAATAAAATTAAATTAAATTAAATTAAATTAAAAAGTCAGTGTGTGACTATCGGTGAAATAAACCTTAGGAGTTCATGAAAATAAAGACTAAGGCCAATAATCAGAGCCTCCCTTCCATTTGGAAAAGTAGCCACTCTGAGCCTTGTCTTTGGAAGATTCTGTTACATTTGGACAATGGGTTAGGGGTATTTCTGGATATTTTAGGCCCTATTGGGAATATATAGATAAATCAGACAGAATTCTATGGTGAGTTTCTCCGGAGAATGGTGAAGTTTGGTAAGGGGTAATGAGAGTGGGGGAGTGCACTATATTTTTTGGATAAAACTTCTAGGATATGGCTGACCAGTATTATTTCTACAGTCTTATGGCAAATCATTTAACATAAAAGACTTTTCTTCATGTGCTAAATTAAGCTACTAAGATATATAATGTAAGGACATATAGACACATGGATTTCTTTGAAAAAATCCAATACTAGTTAATATTCCTAGGGGGCTTCCTATGTGCCACACACGTGCTAAGCACTGAATAAGCAATTTCTCACTTTATCTTCATGCAATCCCTATGGGCTAGATAAAGCCATTCTCCCATTTTACAACTGAGAAAATAGACTCAGATATTTTAGCCACTTGTTCCAGGTCAGACAGGTAAAAGGTGGTAAAGTCTGAAAAGCAATCTCAGATAGTTGCTCAAATTCAAGCTCTCAATCAGGAGCTCTTAATATCTCTAAAATATATCAATAGCTATTATAAGCAGAGGGAAAAGGTAACTTTATGAAGCAATGACTAAAGAAAGATAGAAATGAGTTGTTTTAATTCTCAAATAGATCAAAAAGAAGCAAGCTAACCCAGGTAGAGTAAAAGAAGGACAGGAGTTGATGGACAATGGGAAAGAATTGATTTTGAGGCAGAGGGCCTTAAGAGAGTACAATAGATCATAAAATAGATCATAAAATGAAAAGATCTGTGAAATCAATGAATCAATGAATCAATCAATCTTGGTAAAAACAGAAGTTCCATAGTTAAGCGCCTTCTCTGTATCAACTATTGCTAGGCACCATCAGTACAAAGGGGAATGGTCCCAACCTCTTTCTTTTACTACATATAAATAAAGAATTCCAGTCTGCTATGACAGATCCTAAGATTGAGGTTCATCTAATGTGCAACCAGAATCCCAAGGGAAGATCTCCACCTATATGTGAAGGCGAGTAAGAAAAGGCTTTCTGGATGACATGAAGCCTAGGCTGAAATATGAAGTGTTTTTCTTCTGGAGATCCATTCAATAATCAATACTAAGGTATCTCTTTTCTTAAAAATGAATATGTGTTTTAAATTTACAGGTAGTTTAATATTACGCTGTATGTTCACTAACTGGAATTTAAGTAAAAACTTGAAACTACAAAAAAAGAATCATGGTAAAACAATAAATTAGTCAATGGTTGCTAAAGCCATCAACCATCCACATACATTGAACTAAGAAAAATTAAAAATTGGCTTTTAAAGAATATTTATTTTTAATATATTCCTCACATTATAAAACCAATTAAGTTTGAGAAATTAAATTAAAATTAAAGAAAACTTTAATTTTATTTAGCTAACATTCTCTCACTTTTTCTTTAGCTTTGAGCACAGATTCCTTTCTCACACTCAATTTTCCTGAAGTCTCCACTTAGTTCAGGATTTTTGAATTAAAATAATTGTTAAATGGTTTTGTCTGTACCAGGCTCCTATTGAGGCACTCACCTATTTTCCACAAACATGGAGGCTGGTTACTTTTTCTTCTTTTTAATTCTACTAACATCCTCTCCAAATTTCTTAATTACTAAGAAATTGTCTATTCTTGTTGGATGTAGCATTGTCTGTATTTTGCTGCATGGATTTTTAACATAACATTTTTCTTAGTATTGCCAAGGATAAGGATAATGATGTGTGGTTTTGTTCCATTTGGCTTTCCATTTGAAGCTTTAGTTTATCTCCAATGAAAATTTTAAGGCCTTTACTTAGCTTAATCTCTGTGAATTAAAAGAAAGCTTTCTTTTATTTAAAACAATGACATCTTTCTTAAAATAGAGACTGAGTATAGGATAAAAGCAAGCTTTCTCTCTTACTACCCATTAATTCTATCTCACTGTCAAATAAAACTGTAACTGTTACCTTTTATAAAAAAAATAAATTTACAGATAGGAAAATGCACTCCTTTTGGTGTAAAGTTCCAAGTTTTGACAAGTGCATCATTGTGTAACCATCACTGCAACCAAGAAACGGAATAGTTGTGTCACCTCACAAAATTCTCTTGTCAACCACTCCCCCAACCCCAAATGATCACAGCCAATCTCTTTAAATCTTTATATTTTACTGTTCATTGTGCTGTAAGAAAGAGATGTTAAACTCCTAACCCTTCAGAGAAGTTATCATTTAAACAGAAAAGAACTACACACATGGAACACTCAGTGAAAGATTCAAAAAGTAATTGGCATATTACAGCTACTATTATAAATAACAAACAATATTTGGTGCTACAGGGTTAATAAAGATTTTTCACCTTTATCTAATCTAATAAAGATTTCACCACATCAAGAAATCATGAGTTAAATAAAGTCAATAAAAAGAAATGACATAGTAAGATCTTTAAGAATTTGAATCAAAGATTACCCTCATAGTGTACACCTGGAAAAGTCAACAGCAACTGCATAGATTTAGAAAGATCAAGAATTTCCTTTGGAGGGAGGTTAGATTACTTTCAGAAATAAAACAGGAAGAGTAGATAGATATCCAGGGAAAATGCGTGAAAGGTATATTCAATTCTCTGACATTAAAAAAACTGAAGGAAGAGTGTCTTCAAATTAGAGAGGGTCTCTATCTACATGAAAGCCTGTGAAATGAGTAAGCAATGAATACAAGTTTGTCTCCTTTAAGAAGGAAATCTCCTACCTTACAGCCATTAGAGTGGTAAGCTCTGGTGGTGAGGATTTTTCAGGCTTTTCCACAACCCCAGAGAAATGCTCCTCAAAGCCATCCCATACCATTGTTCTAATGCTCTGACTTCTGATTATGAAATCAGTGACTTGGTTAATCTGGCAGACTCAAGTATTCAGTCCTTGAAAAGGTAGAACAATAGCACAAATGAAAGGGCACTCTCGGGATCCCTGGGTGGCGCAGCGGTTTGGCGCCTGCCTCTGGCCCAGGGCACGATCCTGGAGACCCGGGATCGAATCCCACGTCGGGCTCCCGGTGCATGGAGCCTGCTTCTCCCTCTGCCTATGTCTCTGCCCCTCTCTCTCTCTCTGTGTGACTATCATAAATAAATAAAAAAAATTAAAAAAAGAACTGTTTAGAAAGGGCACTCTTGTCTGGATATAACTTTTAATTTTAACTTTTCTCTGGTAGAATAATCCAATCTGTGTTAAGGGGAGCCAAAGTTCAGGGGTAGACACTAGTCAAATGGAGATGCTTTGGAATAGGCCATCCCATGAGGTACTGCCTGAGGGGCCAGCCAGTTGCCCTCTGTGATAGCTCGATTCATGTGTTTAATATTTAGCAGCAGACACTAGAGGAGGAAAGCATTCTCTGTCATCTAACCATGAGGAGGCAACCAGTAAGCAGCCTAATTTTGGCTTAAATGTAAATTTTTTGACCAGAGCCCATGTCAGTTCCTGAGGCTATATATCTTTCCAGGCACTGGGAACACAATGATGGCCTAACATTGAAAGATGAATTCTCAGAGAAAGAAAAAAAGACATCTTTGGAAGAATAGTGATGATTACCTGCTAACTGATGGTTTTGACAGACTATTAAGAAAAACTGATTTTCTTAGTTTTTCTTTGCAACATCTCTGTTATTCTTAAATTGAATTCATATTCCACACATCAAAAAGCACATCAAAGAAACACCAAGGAGAATTCTTTCAGGGTCATGGAAACTTATTTATTTTTCAATGATAAGCAATTTGATTATGAAAGGTATAAAAATATGACTGATAAAAAACTCAGCTTAGATGTTGAATAAATATTGTACCTAAATCCTGAAAGCTCAACATCGAGAAATAATGGAAGCTTTAGAAACCAATGCTCTGGAAAATGTCCCTATTTTAGAATACTCAAAGGGCTGCTTAAGCAATTTTTTTTGGCAGTTCTAATCTCCACAAGTGATCTATAGCCTGAGCTAAACCTAAACCCATCAGATTTCCTAAGTTCAAAACATTTCAAAGTGGTCCTATTCACAGATTTAAAAAGTGACAGTTAATAATGTTATTAAAACAGATATAAAACATTAGAATTAAAAATATCCATATATTTATAATACTAATTGATTTTAAAAATGAAAGAAAATAAAATGGCTACCAGAATTTGTCAAGAATTTATCATAGCTAGTAGTCAATGTATTGATGAGTATGAGGGCTTAGGTTTAATTAATACTTCTGAATAGTAACAATCTTCAAATTCTTTAATCTGATAATTTGTTGGATTATCTGAGAAAATATTCATATCATCATATATAAAATGGTAGCTTTCTTTAATGTGCAGAACTTTCATGAAAATATTATTTGTTATTTCAACATATAAGGTCAGCCCAGGGAGCAGCAGCAGTATCCCTGACAGCCTGGCTTATGCTATGATTTGGTGTTAGGATGGAAAGGCTGGCTTAGAGATATGTTCTAGGTTCAATTGCCAGTGGTTTAAAAGATTTCTTAGGATTCAATTATGCATGATAATGTTTCTCAGTCTAGATGAGACATGGAGAACTCCCAGCATGCCAACAGGGCTTCTCAAGTCATGGGTTTTTTTATACCTTTTGAAACTCCTACTGAATTCTTCTACCTTTTACTCAAGCAGGAAAAGCATGAAGGAGGGACACTTTACATAAAGTTTCTTGTAGGTCTCTTTCTCTTTCAGTCCCACATTAAAAAAAAAAGACACAATAGTAGCAAAAGCAATAAATGACATTTATGTTTGAACCACTACTGAACCACTACAGTCACTTTCTGACTAGAAATCAAAATTCCCTTGGTATTTCTGTTTCAAACAGTTATAGGCGCTGGGCTGTGAGCTTTGCATATGTTATCTCATTTATTTCATTAATCATTTATCATTTATTTATGTTTAACGTAGAGCAATGATGTAACATTAGATACATTCAGAGACTGCAAAGTCGAGAAATATATTATGCTATGTTATATCAGCAAAATAGTTGCAAAACCAGTTGTGTGATTTTTTTCCAAGATAGTATTTTGGCTTTTATGTTTTCTCAAAATGTTCATCATTCAGTTTTCTTTCTTTTCTTTTCTTTTCTTTTCTTTTCTTTTCTTTTCTTTTCTTTTCTTTTCTTTTCTTTTTCTTTTCTTTTCTTTTCTTTTCTTTCTTTCTTCCTTTCTTCCTTTCTTTCCTTTCTTTCCTTCTTTCTCTCTCAAGGAGGATGGAACTGACTTTATAATTATTCAGGGAGAAAGCTCCTTTAGTCTTTAGAGAAGCCTTCCTGGCTAATTCTCTTAGCAATTAAAAAAATCCTAATTATATAAGATAACTAAGTAAAAATGGCAGCAACAAAACCATTTTTACTATGCTTCAGCTTTTCTCTTACTAAGCCACCTTGTGCTCATTCACTGTTTCTACCGATGTTTTTATTCCCTTTTAGAGAGATCTGTTTCTTTTCTTTTAAAGATTTATTTATTTGAGAGAGAGCGAGAGAGAGAGTGCTCACATGTGTGAGCCAGGGGAGGTTCAGAGGGAGAGGGAGAGGGAGAGAGAGAATCCCAAGCAGACTCTCTGCAGACCCCGATGCAGGGCTCAATCCCGAGACCCTGAGATCATGATCTGAGCTGAAACCAAGAGTCAAGCTCTCAATAGACTGAGCCACTCAGGTGCCCCTAGAAAGATCTTTTTTCTTTACATGTTGTACCACCACCACTAATATTTTAGCTTTTGCATTCAGTAGACTTACTCATTGGTGGTAGCTATAAGGTATATAAAGTTAAATATATATAATGGAAAGAATAATTTCTTATGGTAATATTCATTTTAGTTTTCACAACAGAATTATTTAATTCTATGGCTCAATAGTTAACAGCTGACAATAATATGTGTATTTACTATAAAGTACCAATTTCCTTTTTATTAAGAAAGCATTTACAACATAAATGCTCAAGAACATTCAACTAGCTCCATATGATGCCATTAAAAATCTATTAGAAGGTTATAAACAATATGTAAATTATTTTATCAAAAATTAAAAACTAAAAAAGCAAAACAGTCTAAAAATACCAAACTAGAAATTACTATTAGAATATTAAAGTTGCAAGACACACTGAAATTTTGGGGGTATATGTAATACATGGATTTATTACTTATCATCAGGCATATTATAAGGTATATTGCTTCTGTGTTTTGAGCAAGGCACGTAAAAAACACAAAAGTGTTTAATGCCTCTTTTTCAGTGGCATTAAACACTTTTGCCACTAGAAATAGGATTAAGACAATGGCCAAAAGTATTAAGAGTATATTGAAAGAAATTATCCCTATATTTCATAGAAAATAACACATGAAAAATTTTATAGATAATATGCAAAACAAAAATTGGTTTGAAATGTCATTTTTAATCCTCATTTTAAATCAAAATTTATCTAAATTTATTGCAGATATCACTGAGGTTATGAGGAGCTTATTTTAAGAAATGTGAAAAAGAACCACAATGGTTTTGTGCTCATTAACATAATGCTGCATAATTTCAACTGATGAGGATAATCATGCCTTCCAAGTTGTAATGTTTACTTTCTTAGAAAATAACTCAAGAGTCCTACTGATTGATAGCAAGGTGAAAAAACTCAATGTTTGTTAACAGATTAAAAAGTTTTCACACACTTTGCCTTTACTGAAGTGGTTAGCAGTGACTATAGCCAACCATACTTTCAATACTTTTCAGAGCAACTTACAAATAGTTCTTGAAATAGTGCAATAATTATCGGCAAGAGTAAATAAAATAAATAAATAAAATATTTGTGAATACACTATGTCTGAGCTACATATATAAATAGTTGAGTTTCATCAATATTGCATAATTGAAGAATGTGCCAAGAGAATCACTGGTGTGTATGTATTTTTCTTTACTTACAATATTCATACTGAATATATAACATTGTTAACCCCCAAAATATTTAATTGTTTTTGGTGAAATATCTCAATATTCAAATAAAAGATAAGGGAAATACGAAGAAATGCTTATTAAAGCCAGTTTATTTTAAATACATGGATCTTCCTTCAACAGCATTAAGATATACACAATATTCTCTAGTGTGGGGCCTCTTCATAGAAAAACACTATCACTAGATAGAGTGTTATCCTGAAATGCAGGGAAGAATCAAGAAATAAAACAAATAGTTACTGGGTTCCTATTATACTGGAAAGTATAGTCCTAAAGCTTATAGAAAACAACAAAAAAAGACAAGATAAGGGTTGCATTTTCAAAGATCTTTACTCAAGCTAAAGCTATCAGTCGTGTATTCATAAAGGGATGCTTAGTGGCTTATGGTAGTAGTACATAGTAAATACCATACGATTTGGAGAAAGAAGTGGCTTTTGGGAGTAGGTAAGGGAAGTCTTCACGGAGACAGTGAGTTGTGAGCAGAGGTCTTGGCATGATGGATGCTATTTACACATTGCGCGAGGGTCAATGGCAAGCAAGAGACCCAGAGGTAGAAAAGCACAAGACAAATTCAGAGAGAGAGTTAATTGTAGTTTTTAGATGATATGGCCAGAGATGTGTAATCAAGAGTTCAAAAGGACTTGTAGATCATTCCTCCTTTCGGAGCTGAAGAAACAGGCTCAGAGAAATTCCATGACTTTAACAAAGAGTATAGCCCTGGCCTTCTGAATAATAGTCCGTTGCCTCGAGCTATTGCCACATCTCTCTATTCTTTTGCTTGTTAAATCAATTATTTTACTTTGTGAAAATAATGTTAGTGAGGGTGACATAAAATATCTCCATTTGGAGGAGGGGGCTGTATTTCAAGTTGTGATGGTGACAGTGTGTTGCACCAATGAACTAAAGGTGGTGATGACAGAGATGTGATCAAAGAAGATCTGGTGAGTGGTTACACATGGGGGGAATGCAAAAGGGAGTTTAAGACGGCTCTGTTTCCAAGCCCAGATTACAAAACTATATTTAACAGACAAGCAGAAATATGGAAGTCACAATGGCAGCTTCACTTAATATAACAAGTTTTCGTCAATAAAATTATTTGGAGGAAGTTACTTACTCTTTAACTGTTGAAAGCATTTAGTTTCCCTCCCCAAGAAAATCCTACATTCCTTGCAAGCTGGTCTGTACATGAATC
Organism: Nyctereutes procyonoides; assembly: GCF_905146905.1. Taxonomy (NCBI): domain Eukaryota; kingdom Metazoa; phylum Chordata; class Mammalia; order Carnivora; family Canidae; genus Nyctereutes; species Nyctereutes procyonoides. Next base: position 37,734 of record NW_026574988.1, on the reverse strand, counting down.
AGCTGAAATCCTCCCCACAGGGCTGGCTGGGGGCTTTAGCAAATAGTAAGTGCTTAGTAAATTATGAATTAAAGTTGAAAAGCAACAATGATTATTTACATCACAGTGCATTTTATTTCTTTACACCACATTAGATAAAAGCTTTTTCCTATAAATGTCGTAAACATACAAGAAAAGACAACTAATTTAGAAAATAAGTGTCAATCCTTCATTTTAATTCTTGCTTCTTTCACATTATTTATATAAAAATTTGTTTCTGAATTGATTTTCTATGAATCAAAACTATTTTTATGAGGTTATAGGCTCATGATAGTAACAGCAAAAGCATAACAGTAGTTTCTTGTATGTATTATGTACTTATTAAGTACATCGAAATATAATACACACACACACATACACCCCTGGCAAAATAACAAGCAGTTTATATGCCCCGAATGTTATGCTGAAGTATATTTTTCTTAAAGTCAGAGGTCATATGTCATTCATTTTTGTATCTAAGTGTATAATCCTTGACATATAGTATGTGTAATTAAGATTTGAAAATGAATCCCCTAACTTTATGCTAAATGTTTCACGTGCAGAATCTCATTCAATCATCCCAACAACCTCATTTTACAGATGGAAAATCCAAAAATTCAAAAATAAAACATGCCCAATATTGCACAGTTAGAAATTGGGGGAGTTAGGATTCAAACTCAGGCCTCTGACTTCAGAGTTCCTGCAATAAAATAGGAGTCTGTACCACTTTGACAGAGCTCTTAAATCCAAATACCACTTACTTATGCTTAATGGTTTCAACAACAGTTTCCAAGATTCTAGCCATGAGAAAATATTAGTTATTAATTTGGATAATTCAAGGATTGTTATTACCAAACAAAATATGAGGCCATTGTTAGGAGACAGTGATAACAGTGGAAAGCTCTCATAAATAATAACATTCCAAGATCACTTTTCAAAGTATATAGCAAATCATCCAAGCAAGTATTTTATTAATAGTGAATGGCCTGAGCATAACATAGACTACATATTGTTACCATGTTAGAAAAGAAAGTAATAGATGTTTCCTTAGGGAGGTGAAGCCCAAGTTAGTTAGGTCCCAGTTACATTTACCAGAATGGTTATGAGGCACTTTATTCAATCGCTTCAAGCAACAGTGTACATCCATAGGATGAGCCAGTCAACTGTTGTTAAGACAAGCAGACTTTTCCAAGTCTAAGTGTGATCAGATGACTCACCGTCCTCTGGTCTTCAGATGCCATATACAATATATATTTGCATATTTCTAATATATTCAAGTATTACTGTTTAAAATCTGTTAGAACACTTAATAGAATTGAGTTTGGATGGCTTGAATAGCAAGATAATTCTCTCAAGACACACAAAAGTATTGAAGTGTTAGTCTTCTTAGAAATAATCATTTAGGCTCCCTGCATGGAGCCTACTTCTCCCTCTGCCCTCCTCCTCTGTCTCTCATGAATAAATAAATAAAATCTTTAAAAATAAATAAATAAATAAATAAATAATCATTTAGGGGCAGCCCAGGTGGCTCAGTGGTTTGGCGCTGCCTTCGGCCCTGGTTGTGATCCTGGAGACCCGGGATCGAGTCCCGCGTTGGGTTCCCTGCGTGGAGCCTGCTTCTCCCTCTGCTTGTGTCTCTGCCTCTCTCTCTCTCTCTCTGTCTCTCATGAATAAATAAGTGAAATCTTTGGGAAAAAAAAGAAATAATAAAAAAAGGTAAAAAAAATAATCATTTAACTTCGACTAATGAGTATTTATAAAGATCAAACTATCATACCTTAAGGACAACTAGAAATCTCTATAATGGGACCAGAAATATAAAATGATTTATTTAAACCATGAATGAACTTTAAAATTTAAAATCAAAGGAAGTATATATATAATTTAATATATATAATTTATATGGAAATATTGTAACAACCAAACTCCTAATGTTGACCTAGGACTTGAGAGTGTACAAATTATTTTCTATATCACATAGTTTAATCATGTTAGCATATCCTGTGAGGTAGGCATTTTGTGCATTTCTCAGTTCAGGAAATACATTTTTTTCCAAGTACATCTCAACTAGGAAGTACTGGAAGCAGGGGTTTGAGCATCTGTTTCATACCCATATTCAACATGAACCATATAACATTTTTTTTAAAAAAAGTTATTTATTCATGAGAGACAGAGAGAGAGAGAGGCAGAGACACAGGCAGAGGGAGAAGCAGGTTCTAAGCAGGGAGCCCCATGTGTGACTCAGTCCCGGATCTTCAGGATCATACCCTGGGCTGAAGACGGTGCCAAACCGCTGAGCCACCCCGGCTGTCCCCATGTCACATTTTCACCCCTGTGTCATTAACCAATGAAGTTAATATAAAAGTTACTGTAGATTCAGGCTTTCTACTTTTTCCTTATACTGCTAACTACTGGTTTCATGGCAGCCATACCAGAAACACCAAAAATACTCAAAGAACATTATAAATAAAAAAAATCATATTGAGAAAATACACTGTCTATGAAAAATATTTATTTATTTATTCATGAGAAACACACAGAGAGAGGCAGAGAGGCAGAGGGAGAAGCAGGCTCCATGCAGGGAGCCCGACGTGGGACTCGATCCCAGATCTCCAGGATCACTCCTGGGCTGAAGGCAGCGCTAAACCACTAAGCCACCCAGACTGCCTTTTGAAAAAAAAATTTAAAAGGGTTCTTGAAGGTTGTGTGTGTGTGTGTGTGTGTGTGTGTTTGTGTGTGTGTGTGTGTGTTCTAGAGAAACAATAAAGCTTAATTGCTAAAGAAAAATCACAGTTAGCTATACTTCAAATTATACAGAAAAATCATTCATTTTTTCTCCTTATATTTTTACTAATTTTACAAGAAAGCACAAATGATCAAAATTGCCAGTTTTCTGCCGGGGACCATGTTGATGGCATGGCCATTCTGCTTCACTAATTATCCAGCTTTCATCAACGACCTTGTTTGATTCAGTACTTTCATGTGAAGTCAGGTCTCTACACTGAAAACATGCAGTTTTCCAACTCATTCTACATCTATTCACATTCTCTTTCGACCACATGGAAAATATTCACCACATAATGTTAGCATCCTTTGCTCCTAGCACAACGTTTGGCACACACAAACCAAACAATATAATCCCCTTAGGAAATTCAATGCCATACCCAGACTTCCCCTTCTTCTATTCTCCCTGGGCTAAATATAATTACTTCAATCAGAACACTCATAAAACAGAATCATTTGATTAATTTAACTTATGTTTTTTTATGAAGTTTAAATCAAAATCATTTTGTTTGTTTCATCTCTGCATTATAAAACCGCTTTAAAATAGATTAGTCCACTTTATTGCCTTGGTAAATATAGAATGTTGAATATAATTTTAATCTTTGCTAATGATTGGGGCCATTAAAAAGTTCCAGAATCATCATCTTTACAGTTATTCTCCAAGTATATTGCTGTGCATGTAGACGGTTTAGGCCTTTGAATTTGTGAGGCACGCCTATGGCCTGCAGTGTGCCCTATGAAAATGGCTTTTAGGAATAAGTTTATGTTAAGAATGTATCCTACAGTGATGTGCCTTTTTCCTAGGATTTGCATAAAAGAAGCCAAGCTGGCTAATAAATGATTTCAGTTTATCCTCATTTTATCCTCTGACCTCATGCATAACTAAATATGATCTAATTTTATGTTATTTCTGAATGCAATGCATTTAAATACTTCTCTCCAGGATCTATCTGTTCCTCATCAAATTTGTGAATTAATTCTACACCAAAAATGAGAAGAAAGAAAGGAACAAAACATAACTTCTTTAAAATACTCCCCCCAGGAGAAATTGCTATTAAAGCCCAGAACGAAAAACTACACAATGGAAATACACTACCTGGGACACACAGTTGCTTAGAAGATTACCTGACTTTCTTTATCATTTAATTTAAAGGTTCCCATTAGATAGCCTACTTTTGTTTTCAACCAAGTATATGAAAAACAGAAAATCATTTTCTACTGCCTTCCCAGATATCCTTCTTTGGCTACTAAAGAAGATGTACATGTATTGATCCCACAAGGAGGTTTGAAACCTTGGGAACATCCTTCTGGTATTAAAACATTTTCATCGCTTCTTCCTCTACAATTGCTTTTTGGAATTATGCTTTTTTAAAGCACAATCACCCCCAGTTTCTTTTGCTGCAATGAGGAAACAGCATGGTATATATCTTTCGCTAGCTGTCAATTTGCTTATTAAAATATTTTACATCTTTTCTTTGGAGGGTTTTTCTTTGCCTCTTCTTTCTTGACTAACATTTTTTTTTGCCTCTTTTGCATCCTTCAAAGGCTTTAGCCCTTCTGTACTGTTTGTTCAATTCCCGCCTTTTGGGAGCTTGGGATGGTCTTGGCTTCCCTCTTGCTATCATCTGCTTTTAAGAGATCTGTTTTTAAGTTTACATCTCCCTTCGTCGTGCTCCTTTTGCCTACATAACCCAGCAGCCACAGCATCAATTGCTTTAGCAGGATTTGACATTGTACCCACTTCCATGTTCCTATTCATTTATTTGTCTTTACTTTTAAAGTTTCTTGAGGCAAATATTAAGTTTTCTGTAACCGTTCCTGTAAGCTGATGCTTGGTTGCCAGAGTTGTTGAACATAGACACAGATACATCACTACAGATAATGTAATGAACACATTTTGTCCATGGAAAATGCTTATGTCAGAGTCTTTTCTATGGTAAAGATAGAGAGATATCATATATACATATTTATATACATTAATATTTTGTCATAGTCTGTTATATAACATTGTCTTTGCCCCCTCCCCTTCTTTTCACCTAGATTTTGAATTTTATGTTGGAGAGGCAGTGGTAATTAAAAGACCAGATTGACGTCAAGCCAGCTGGAATGCAAATTTAGGTTTAAATACTCAGTGGCTATGCGACATTGGGCAAATTACTTAACTTTTCTAAACTTTCGGTTGGAAAGATTTCTATGAGGAATCTTGCAAACCTCCTAAATGGGAAAGGCACAGAGCAAGCTTAGCACAGGACAGGACTGAAATAAGCCCTCAATCCCTGCTCACTGTTATTCTCCTTCTCATCCTTATCATTGCTATTGTTCCCAGAACTTTTCACAAACTGTGAGCCTTAATATTTATTGAATTATTTTTCCTAAATACTTCCAGCTTTCCTGTTGCTGACAATACCTATTAAAAGATTCTATCCATACTGAATTGTAAATGTAAAGTTCATTTTAATAAGCTTCAATTTCATCCCTATGTTTAGAGGAATTCACACTTTTCCAAATAAAATAATCAGTGAAAATATTTCTCTCACGCAATGTTTTTTGTGCAATTATTTCAAAGGATAAGGTGTTGTTGGCACATAGAATAATGGGATGGTTTTGTTTCTGTTTACCAATGTTAGGTTTATACTAATTTCATATTTTGTTTCTACTGCGTTCAAAAATCAAATGAAGGGCATATAAGAAAAATTTAAATGTACTCACTAACGAAAACGATATGTGTAAGTGTACGCATATTTGCTTTTCAAAGATTTATTTATTTATTTATTTTAGAGAGAGGGTGTGTCAGAGCAGAGGGGAGGGGCAGAGGGAAAGGGAGAGAATCTTCAAGCCCCACTTGGGGCTCCATTCTACAACCCATGAGATCATGACTCCAGTCTTAACCAAGAGTCACTTAACCGACTGAGCCACCCAGGCGCCCCAACTCACTTCTCTTAAGAAAGAAAAAAAAAAAAAACAATTTCTAATGGAGTGGGAGAACAGTCATTGAAATAAAATTTGGTTTTGACTTACACAAATCCTCCTATGCATCAAGCAACAGCTTATTTTTTTTTAATAAAAAGCTAGTTATTCTCATATTTATAAGTAAGGCTGAATCTTCTTATCTTGATCAGAAATGTAAATGTCTTACATTATCTTAGGGAAAAAATAGATTTTTAAGCACATGACTTATCACTGATAACTTACAAAGCACTTTATCACCTGTTATAAATTATCTCAAACTTACGGAACATATAACTTAGAGGAACTACATTTAGTCCAACTAAACTCCATTTAGGTTACTTTTTGTGATTGCTTTTGAACTTGGTATCACATCTCTATGGTAGCACTCTTGTTTTGAGACAGTATTGTATCAGATTCATCTTATTGGACATGTCCTATAATTTCCTTGACAATATTCAAATTATTAACAATTGCTATGCCAGACAATGTACAGTATACTTTGAAAATCACTATTTTATATGTGTGTTTATGTTAATAACAAATGAGAAATCATCAATGGCAGATAGCATAACTATAATGTAGGAATAAAGTGTTTTGTAGCTGCCCTACAGTCGTTAGCACTTGAATAAATGTGGATATAAAGTGGAATGAGGGAAGAGATTAAATATCAAGTGTTAGTCTACCATTATGTGATTTTCACTAAGAGAGGAATCTTTCCTCTCATGATGACTCTATAAATTAGCTGAAAACCAAAGCACATAAATGGCCTCTCTTGCCAATGTGTCTGTCATTCTTTCTGATGGCATATCAATTCTAACCTGAAACTCTATAAAACAAGATTTCTAAAGTTCTAATGATTGATCGCTGCACTCCGAAGTGCCTCTGATGATACTGTTTACAAATATTTTACTTAAAAAAAAAACACACCACTAATGAGTAATTTTGCTTTAACAGAATAAACATAATTTTCCAAAATATTTCTCAAACAACTATTATTCCTTTCAGATATATTATAATAATATATATTCAGATATATAATATATTCAGATATATATTCAGATATATATAACATATATTCAGATATATAAGAAAAAGCTATATCTATATCTGTATCTATCTATCATCTATCTATCTATCTATATCAACACTGCAAATGGAAAAACTTGTTTCTAGGTCCCAGTAAATGATTAAGAGAAACTCAGATAGTTGATCTGATCTGCCTGTGTCAGTTTCTCACAGTACACAATCTTGTATAACTATTACTTTTTTCCCCTGGTGCCCGCTCATTTACATTACTCTATAACAAAACCACAAGACTGAGTGTCATTTATATTACTCGCACAATGAAGGGAGTAAGCTGACAGCCATAGCCTTCTGTTATTTGGGGTTTTCATCACTGGAGGACAATTATAACAGAACTGGCCATGGCAACACCCTCCTCAGAGTTCAGGGGTGGGTTTAGGTACATAAATGAGGAAGCAAAGCCAGGGACCTGTTTAGCAAAAAGGGGAGAGAAACTCATAATGTTTATCCCCACTCATTGGCCTACTGTACGCCTGTTAATTTAGGCATGATTTTTGCACTATATACTCTTTGATGTGAAAAATATACTTTTGATCTATTCTGGAGGTAATACAATACACTACTGACAAGTAGTATTTGTTGATTACTTTACTTGTAATTGTGTTTGGTGCTTTATTACACCCACAATTGTCCCATGATAGAGATATGATTAGTAGCCCTATCTTACAAAGGAAGAAACTAAAACCCAGAGGTAAAGCAACTTGCCCAACACTGAATATACAGTTAAGTAATAGCCTGGACTGGAAGCCAGATAGGTCTGGTTGTGTCCTCTAACAGTAAAAGTGCACAAGGTTTAGATCTGTTGTTCTGAACTGTATAAGACCTAACGTCCACCTTTTAAGGACAAATATTTGGTAACAGCCACATTTACTGATCTGAAATGGAATGAATAGATTCCATAACCTAGCTTGTGAAGTGCTCTAAGTATAATATAAGGGAGAAATGAAATGATTTTATTTACTAATGATAATAACAATTTTATTTAATAACAAAATACAACATTTGTTTGATTTTAAAATGCTTTTGTATGTGTGTTTGCATGCCCACACTAGAAGACTTTATTAAAGAACTCAGACACTTGTACCTAGGGGTAGAATCCCTGTTAATGTGCACATTTTTAATGCCGACTGAATAGAGATGACTTTTTTTAAGATTTTATTTATTTATTCATGAGAGACACACAGAGAGAGGAAGAGGCAGAGACACAGGCAGAGGGAGAAGCAGGCTCCAGGAAGAGAGCCCGATGTGGGACTGGATCCTGGGTCTCCAGGATCACGCCCTGGGCTGAAGGCAGCGCTAAGCCGCTGAGCCCCCGGGCTGCCCCACTAGAGATGATGACTTGTACAGGACACTCCAGTACCAGAAGGGGCACCACTCTCCATGTTGTCTGATAAAGGAAACAGCTCTAGGTAAAGTTCTGAACATTGTTACTTCATTCCTGAAAAATTTAGCAACTATTAAAGTTGTGTTTCCTCTCTCTCTCTCAGAAAAAAAAAAAGGGCACATACACATACAAAATCCACTTTGTGTTTATCTGTACAATGGATTTAGGTTCTGGGTGCATTTAACTACAAATTGGGTTTTTACCCATTTGCACATCCAGGGGAGCTGGGAGGGACAGCCTGTTCTTGCACCCAAAAATCTAGTCCTTAGCCACATCCATCCAGGCTGGTAGTGTCTACCTCTGATTATAACAACTAAAAATGTCTATCTGGTTCAACTTAGATTCTATTCAAACAGAAGGATCTGAGGTGAGGCTTTTAAGATCAAATGGAAAATATATGCAAAGATCTCAGAGCAGTATATTTGCACACAATAAGCACTGAACAAATGGTGACTATTATTGGATAATGAAAATTTAACATTTAAACAGAATCACCCTAAGAGAAGTTATATTAACAGCTTAAACACAATTGTAACATATATAGCTTCAAATTAATAAGCCTATTTGTGACATTTCAAGGAATTTAAATTAAAAAAACAATGTAAGAATGAATGTGGAAAACTAGTTTTCATTTTAATTATTTCACACAATATAAACGTTTGCATTTATACACATCTTATTGGGTACATTATAGATGCAGACTTTCTTCTAAAAATAATCATAATTAATGATTTAACCAGAAACTTGAGTTTAAAATGCTTCATTATTCATGTTTTGTAACACTGACCCATCTATTCATATTTAACTGTCACTCAAAGCTAGTCCTTTTACATGGTTATAAATTGCATTTCAGAACTTTGTGCCTTTATGCTGCCAATAAGTTGTATTTTATAATCCAGTATATAATGAAAGGATAGTGTACAACATTAATTACAAGGTCAGTTCAGTGTCAAAGCAGAAACTCACTGAATAGTATTTTCATGGAAGTAGCTAGACTCTATTTTGTTTAAACTTCACCATAATGAATACTCTGTACCAGACTCAATTCATGAGAGAAAAATTTAAGTTCTGTGGCAAAGTGCCTTTTTTTTTCCCTTGGAATAATGTCAATAATTGAAGGCTTTCAAATTTTTATCCTGTAAATTTCAGATATGATTAAATGCTGACTTTTTAAAGGCTGGAAACACCAAATACCCTAAAGTAAAATTATATTTTCATCTTATTTTAATGATGAAAACATACTTAATGCTATCTAATAGATCTGAGAATTTTCTACTTGAAAAGTACTAAATTCAATAAAGGAGAGTGTAAAAAGAGCATATTCTTTAATACTTAAGTGACATTTTCTTTAACATGCTGATTTTAACAATATTTTCAAAATAATTTGAAAATTCTTTTTTTTTTAATTTTATTTATTTATTCATGAGAGACACAGAGAGAGACAGGCAGAGGGAGAAGCAGGCTCCATGCAGGGAGCCCGACCTGTGACTCAATCCTGGGTCTCCAGGATCACACCCTGGGCTGAAGGCGGCGCTAAACTGCTGAGCCACACAGGTGGCCTGAAAATTCTTGTATTAGAGTCCATAAGGCCAGAAGACAGATATATAGAAAATTTACCTCTGTCCGTAACCACAGTTCCATGGTCGTTAATGAGCTCAACTCCAGAAAAAGATATGAGTATAATCAGGACGAGGATAAATGTTATTTTGAAGGTGAAAGTTTAAAAGGAATGATTTCCTTCCTTTTAGTAGCAGATTATTATAATGGATTTGAATGGGATTTTTAAGATGAGACTCTATGGGTGTCACTTGACGTCTCTATGCTTTGGTTTCCTCACCTACAGGAGAAGGTGTTTACATAGAGAATCATGAGTATCTTTTTCAGCTTTTGCAGTCTATGGTGTTTATATCTGCATTTCTATCCAGTGATTCATCCTTTTTTCCCATCTAGCAGGATGGTTTCTGCCCCCTGTCTGAGAGAGCCAGAGACTCCAAATTGTATCACAGTCTCTAGTTAGATTTTGCTTCATTGAACCTCAGCCATTTCTCTGCGGATCTGTATTGTATACCAAACCTTCTCACAAGTGGGAGAATTTCCTCTTCCAACTCTTCACTTTAAAGCTTCCATAAGCAGTGCCATCAAACGGCATGTAAAAATGCCATGAAAGAGAGAAAACTATTTCTCTGGGACCTAGGCAAAGCTAATTCCTTTACTTTTGTGCCAAATCATGTACTGAACTTTACCCCAGAATGGTGCTGCTTGGGCAAGGGAGAGGGCATCTTTCTCCAGTTTTAGAGATCCTTGAGAAGGCAGGAAAATCAACTGGAACTAATGCTGTAATGGTCCATGTCCCATCTGGGGGCACTTATGACGGGTTTAAGAGGAATGTATTTGTTGAGGAACTATTTGATTTAAATACCTTCAGGTCTGATCCCATGTTCCTTAGTGGAGGGAACTGTAAAGTGTTATGAAGAAAGTAATTTATAAGTGACCTAAATAACTATTATCTGACCATTAAAGATTAGCAGAAGAGCTGGTAACACCAGGAGTGGAGCTTATGCCCTTGGCTTTGGGGATCTCCAAGGCCGGAGAAAGGGCAATAGGGAGTATATTCAACAGGGTTCTCCAGAGAAACATAACCAATTGGACAAAAAATGATTTATTATACAGAATTGGCTCATGTGACGAAGGAGGCTGACAAGCCCCAAGATCTGCAGGGTGAGTCAGCAAGCTAGAAGCCCAGGAGAGCTGATGGTGTCGTTCCAGTCTGAAGGCTGGCAGGCTCCAGAGTCAGTAAGAGCTCATATGTCAACTCAAGTTCAAAGGCAAGAAAAAAGTCAATGCCCCAGTTCAATGTCCCAGTTTGATTGCACTCAGGCACAAGGAATTCTCTCATACTCTGGGAGGAGAGCTAGCCTTTTTGTTCTATTCAGGTCTTCAAATTATGGCATGTGGCCCACCCACATTAGGGAAGGTAATCTGCTTTACAGGGCTTATGTATTCAAGTGTTAATCTCATCCAGAAACACCCACACAGACACACCCAGAAAAATTTTGACCGAATATATCTGGGCATTCCTTGACCCAGTCAAAATGACACATAATATGAACCATCACAGGAGGGTGACGACAAATCACAAAAGTAGAATAGTAGATACAAACTGAGCAAGAGTATCATGAAAGGGAGGATGTCCAAAGCCCCTCTGAATTCCAAGAACAATACTGACCAGGTTTGATGCTCCATAACATTATAAATAATACCTAATCCAGATAACACTTAATGTTCATATGATTTGCCTTGGAGGAAAAAGAGACACTTTTCCCCCATCCACAACATAAAAAATAGTGCTTGTACTGAAACCATGAAGGATGGACTGACCAGAAACAAGGAAATAACAACTCGCAGGGGTCCACCAAGAAGATAACCGATGTTTTGTTGTTTTGTTTTGTTTTACATTCTTAATGCTTTAGTGATCGTGGCTTTGCATTCTCAAAATTGCAAAAAGTTGGAAACAACTCTTATGTCCAAAAAAGTAAGATTGTTTCAATAGTTATTGGCTCAAATACAATAAGATACTATTCAGCCAAATTTACAGGGAAGGAGAATGTTTGTGCTGCAGGAATTTCTCTTACAGTGAAAGTGTTCTAAATTCTCATGGCTAGAATGCAACAAATTATTTAGGAAGAAAGATTTATAAAATTTGGATTGCCACTGGTTACAATCCTATTAAATCAGAGCAAGAGCAAACAGCGGGACAAAAAACACCACCAGAACAAACACTAAAAAGCCAAAAATAAGAGTGCCCTGTCCTAAAGATAGTGGATGAATATCATAAAATTATGGCTTTCACAGGAAAATGGGTTAATGAGACATAGAATAACAGGGAGAGGAAGGAGGGCTATTGCTATGGAGCCAAACAGACATTCAAAGGTCAGATTTTTATCTCTGTTGTAGATTTTATAATCCTATACTCGTTATTTTTTAAAAAACGGAAATATAGCTTTGATATTGATCATCTGAAATTCTCTACTCCGACCTCTTTTCTCCATTGATAGCTATTTTAAGACAGTTTTTGATAACACAAGGTTTAATTTTTTTTAGAACATAAGCAGTATGTTAGAACAGACTGCACGTTGTCAATTAAACATGTTATAAAACAGCATGTATCATTCCATTTTCATAAAAATATGGAGGCTTTTTAAATCCATATGCACATAACAGAAAAAAGACTATTAGAAAATGTTTTCAAATGGAAATGTTAAGAGTGATTTTCTCTGGAAAGTGACATTAAAGGAGATTAAAGGAGAGATGTCTTTCTTTTCTATACTCCCCTATATTCCTCAAAAACTTTCAAAATGAACTGATATAATTTTCGTATTCTGAAAACAGTGGTGGCTTCTTGTAAGCTCAAGTTTCTTGTTATTTCCGTGTCTCTTCTACTCAGTTTGTGGGCCCCTCCTCTCTCCAAACTCAATTTGCCTGAGGAAAACCAGTAGCTATAAGGTTTTGCATTTAGAGACTTCATGCACCCACTATCACCCCATTCTATGTATTTCTTCTTTTCCTAAATGTCTACATAGACAGGGGGCTCTGATACACGATCTCTTTGCTGAACTCTTGTTGACTACGTGGTGTGAAAATTAATCACAGAGATACCCCGCAGTGATGTGTATCAATAACTTACGAAAATGGGAAATTCATTTGATACTTTTATTTCCTAGGGTGAAAAAAAAGAAATTAGAGCAAGGTAATATCTAGTACAAAAATAGCTAATGTCATGCAAAATTCATTAAAGAAAATGTGATTGCGGAAATTATCAAATCACAGAATATTAAGGCTGGAAGAGAGTCGTTTTACGATTCAAAAATTCAAAAAAAAGTAGAGAGAAAAATTGATTAGTCTGCTGTCACATGGATAGTGTCTTCACAAAAATGGCCATTTCTCTTATCTCCCTGTAGGCAGTTTTGAAGCACTCAGTTTGGGCCAGGCAAATGAATATGCTGGGGATAGAGAGGAGAATAAAATGGACAACAATCTTGACCTAATGCAAGAACAGCCTTTGTAGTCTAGTGGGTTGATCTAGACAAATGAGAAGTAATTATAGGGTTTTGTGTTAAGGGCCAAGAAGGGGAAATGACACAATACATGGGACAGCTAACCCAACAGGTAGCATAATGAAATTTCCCTCTTCTTGATACTTCTGCCCCTCTGCCTAATTGCTTTGTTTTTAATCTTTCCAATACAAACTCTTGCACATTGCTTAAAATATTTTATGTTTAAATGAGAGCCAAGGTGAATTCTTGACCAAGACACTTAAATAGCACCGATAACATCAAAATTAAACCAGTCATATCCATCAGATAGAGAAAAAAAAAAACACAACCATGCTTCAAAATAATTATTTCTCCATGGCTACTACTTTTTCTATATTATAATTTGCTAAGCTTAGGTCATATCCAGTTTCATTTATTCTGAGGTCAAGCCCCACACATTTTCTTTTTTTGTTTTTTTTTAAGATTTTATTTCTTTATTCATGAGAAACCCAGAGAGAGAGAGGTAGAGACATAGGCAAAGCGAGAAGCAGGCTCCCTGTGGGAAGCCCTGTGGGGGACTCGATCCCAGGACAGGATCACAACTTGAGCCAAAGGCAGATGCTCAGCCACTGAGCCACCAGATGCTTCAAGCCACATACAGTTTCAAAAATTGTTTTGCCTATCAGAATTTCATTCACTCTTCCCCGATTGGCTGAGGCTTACCTCTTTGGTGCCATCTTCAACTAATCCTTAATAACATGCAGAATTTTGCAACATATTACAGAATAATATCATCATAGATTTATGCTATAAAAGTTTCCCATGACAATGCAAGTGCAAAACCCAAATTCAAAGTGCAGAGAACTGGGGCTAAAGCCAATTAAGTTGGCTACTTAAGCTACTTAAGTCCAACAGTAGTTTTCCTTTACAAACAGTATTTGATGGTTGATTTTGAAGTCACAAAAGCTGGATATTTAGGTTTAGAATTTAAAATAAAATAGTTCTCCCAATTTTTGGTGAACATAAGTACCCATGTTGTTCCTCTTCCTTTAATTTCTAACTAGAGTGGGTACATTTCTTTTGCCTCTTTTCCCAGATGATAATATTTATCCACTGAAGAACTGGCTAATGGCTTCAGTTCCACGTGGCTAACTCCCCTAGGAGAAAAAGCATAATGCTGCATGTAAAATTCCAGCGTAGTCACAAAAGGACATTCTATTTCCTTTAAAAAATTTGTTTCATGTTCTTGGGTAAATCTGGTGGTAGAATGTTTACCACCTATAATTCTGTAAAGTCATCCTAGCTTATAAAATCGCTATTAACTTGTGGCCAGAAAAGAGGATGCAAATGTTACCATGTCATGTGCTGAAGAAGGAAAATGAACTCTTTGAGTATTCCAGTGGAAGTATCCAAAATCGAAGACAGATCACTTAAACTCAATTTCAGGATATAAAATGGGAATTCAATACACAATAGCCAAATTAATGACTATGCAATCATTTTTCCATGTTTATATGAGAAATAATGCTACTTATATTGCATAGCTAGTGTATACATCAAACCACAAATATATATTTAATCATCCACCACACAGCCCAATATGGTACCGCTTCCACACACACAATGTATCATTTTATAATGATCCTGGGACATGTACATATGCAGAGGGATAGAGAAAATACATTTTTAAAGACAAAAACTCCCCCCATATTTTACCGCTATCTGGGCAGGAACACATGCTCCAATCTTTTCTTTTCTCCCTGCCTTTTTCCAAAGACAAATGGGCCTGTTCCTTTAAATGATCTGTTTATAAAAGCTATTACTTCTTAGAGTTGAGTAAAGCATACCAACCAATATTTCCAAAATATTTTAAGAATTGCAACTGTAGAATAATGAACAGTGAGCCACTTTGTTAAAGAGATAAGCTACATCTTTCTTTGGATTCATACAGAAACTAATGCTTGTAATCCAGAATCATTTTTGTGGCAAGCTGAAAGCTGCATAGATTATGGCTTTCCTATTTGTGTTATGCCAGGTTCCTGTTCAGTCAACCTTCAGTTATGTGGGTCTCTATTCTTCTTGGGATACTCCTAGAATATTTTCTAAATGAGGAGCTTGCTACCACCCTAGACATTCTGTTGTTGTTGTCGTTATCATATCGAGTCCTATCTGTATAGTCTGGAATCCATGGTTAACTATCGCTCATACTTCTCCACACAAACCTGTGCTCCCATCAGCTTAGATCTCTTCATGACAGTTTACTCTGCTTTCAATGCTCCATCTCTGCAGCAAAGCTTTCTCCAGGTGACTTAATCACCAATAGCCTTTCTTTGATCTGAAATCCTAATTCAATTTTTGCCCATTGACAATGTACGACATTTATTATAGAATCTAGCATTTTATTATAGATGGCAATAAATTATTCTCTTGTTAATCTATACAGTTATATGTTTTCTTCTGCAAACAAATTTCAGTTACGTCAAGGGCAGGAACAGTGTATTTGATTAACTGACTTATTGGCACGGAAAGCATTTATTGAGCTTTAATTATAGGCCAAATAGTGTATTATGCCCTGAAGACAGAGAGATGGCAAAGAAATATTCTTGGCTTTCAAAGAGATTCTGTCCCTGGAATTCAATCCAATAATTGCTAGAAGAAAGTTATAAAAGAATGATCTAGACCAGTGGTTCTCAAACTTGAGTGTATACTGAATCACCTAAAGGGCTTGTAAAATTACAGACTACTGTATCCCAATGTTTCTGATGCAGCAGATCTGGGATGGGGCCTGAGGATCTATATTTCTAACAAATTCCCAGATAATGCTGATGCTGCTGGCCTGGAGGAAGTGATTTAGAGAAGACGACAACAATCCCACAGGAGATACATGTGCAAAGAAACAATGGAGCAGAGTGCCTGCTGTAGTCAGAGAGCATCAGGAAGGCTGTATAATGAATGGGCTTAGAGGATGTGGTGTTGGGGGCAAATGTGACATAGGTAGTTGGGGACAGAGAAGTTTTAATGGATTTTGGACACAATTCTAAAGAATGTAGATTTTAGAAGCATGAAGCATGATCAGAAATGTATAAATAGGGGAAGGATGTGATCATGCCTGGGCTTCAGTTTTCAGAAAGAAAACACTTAGGGTGGAGGATACACAGAGGTTTGCATCATGCTGCTATTAAGATCTCAAAGATGAAAAGTTATTTTGTTCTTTCAACTTGAAGTGTTAGATACCATGCTTTTAGCACCTGGTCTGTCTCAGCCTGGACATTTTTAAACACTCTCCTTGGGAAACCACAGCCTCCAGTAAAGTCTTCCTCTCCCTCCCCTAGTGTCAAGTGGGCACCTGGTATCCCACCTCAAATAATATCAACATTTGTACCCATCAGTTTCATAGACTCCTCAGCCTATTGGAACAGGAGGAACCCCTGCTGTAATTTTGCCAATTAGGAAGGTGAAGACCAGAATAGTTAAGTAAATCAAAATAACCTAGATAGTTAATAATAGAATCAAGACTAGGATACAATTATCCAAAGATTCTATTACCATAACACAGCACAGAAATAAATTTAGCTATTTAATTGACTACCACATGGATACTTATGATCAAATTCGCACCTGTGCAGGTATAGTAACTAATTCACAATTGCAAAAACATCAAGGATGAGACATGTCTGTTTTCAGAGCCATAAAAACAACATGCATCTTAGAAGCATTAAAACACAGTAAATACCAGATGGCTAGCCAGGACCTCTACCTTGTTCATGGGAAGGATGAAAGAGAAGGTGACTTTGATGGGCCACTTTTTTCCATGTCCTGTATTCAGGCAACAAAATGTCTTTTGGTTTAAGAAACCATCTTAGTATCTTCTCAACTAGAGGAGCTCAGCCACAACACAGGTAACTTCCAGAAGAGCCAGACTCCTGTGAGAGTGTTGCCTCTTCTTTATTCCTGTATATTTCCTTACCTTCCTCAGTTTCATAAGCAACTCCTGGAAATCCTGAGGAATTTACTCAGTCCAATTTTGATTTCTTGACCATATTTAGAGCTTTGAGGCTCATTATCAAACTTTCACCTCATGCCCTCATTCCCTCCTCTCAAAAACAAATCACTTTATTACATGCACCTATGTTTCAACACATTTTTCTTTACTAAATCCAAATAAAAAAATTAAATTTTTCATTATATTAAGAACTTATTATTGTTTCCAGTAATTTACTGTCTCACTCGACTTGTGCTGAAGATGTGGATATTGAATAGAGACCACCTCCTCCTCTTTTTGATGGTGCAAGCATAAAAGTCAACATTGTGTTGCTAAAATATAATACAAATTAATCCAGATCACCTATTTTTATTTAGCTAGGAAACAGTTTTAACTCTAAGCCACGGCATTTTAATACAGAATGAGTACAGTATTTTAATTTATTTTTAGCCTCAACAGGCACTGCAGTTATTAAATATATGTTTATGTATACATATGATATGTTAATATCATGGGCATAACAATTGAAACTGTGCTTAATTGTTCAACCTTGGGGACTGGATAATCTGCAACACATTTCTATGTTTTTTTTCATGTCTCTGAATTACTATTAGAAGTTTCTGATTGTTCTCTGTGCCACTAGTGTCTGTCTCTCTCCTCTTACTATCCTACATAACCCCTTTGAAATGGATATGTGAATACAATCTTTAATCTGGCCAGTTTCTCCAAATTGCTTTTCTTCGACCTCATCCCTGAATCCACCTTATACCTTCATTCTTTGTCCAGTCATGTGGAATTTCTTGACATTTCCAGGACAGGCCATGCTATTTTATGCTTTCATGGTTACTCAAACTGCTGTCTCACTTCTGATCTTCTTCCTCTATATCGGCAAACTTCTACTCCAATTTGCAGATAAGCTCATCTGCCACCTTCTCTGTAAAACTGGGCTTTAGATTTCTGTGATTCTTTCACAGATTTTACTGTAACTATTTCAGAGTACTACAATGATTTTAATCTTGTTCTCCCCCAATAGAGTGAGCACCATTTGCAACACGTGAAACATAGTACATACTCAACAAATATTGTTTAATTAATGAATGACTGACAGTGGTATCTGCACAGTGACAGCTACTATCTTTACATTCTCACCTCTCATTATCTTTGTGACACACTACAAAGAGGTTTTGAGACATGCTTCCAATAAAAATGTCTTCTGTCAAAGTCAACTATGAGCTCCATATTGCTAAATCCAGTGCAGTTCTTTTGTATTTGGGTGATTGAATTTCTTAGCAGGCTCTGACACTGTCACTCCAGGAACCTCACGCTTACCTGGTTTTTCTTATATATCACAGCTATTGCTTCCTACTCTCCTTTGAATGTTTTCTTTTCCCTTTCTTGTCTTTGATATATGTGCTCAATCCCCAGTCCGTTTTGCCAAACTCTCTTCCTAGGAGACCTCGATCAGTCCCATTCTTTAAAAACCATCCATAAGCCTATGGCTCTTTTATGAATATCTCCAGTCCGAAATAAGCTCTGCAATTTCAGATTCCTCTGTTTATCCAACTTCCTTCCCAGCATCTCCACTTGGGTGCTGAATGAGTCTCTGATGTTAACATAGTCAAAGTAAATCTCTCGATTTCATCTTTCCTTGGACCTACCATTCTTCCTCCACTTCTCTCCACTTACCCTCACCAAGAACTCAGAAACCATTCTCAATTCTTCTTATACTGCACATGTAACCCATCACAGCAAATCCTGTCATCTATGTCTCTGAAATGCATCCTCAATCCAAGGTCTCTCATTGATCTCATCATACCATCCTAGCTTGAGCCACCACCACCTCTCACATGGACTATTAGGGTGGTTTTCAATGTCATCTCTCTGAATCACAATTGTCCCATTCCAGTCTAATCTCTACTCAGCAACAAGAAAGCTCTTTGAAGAAAACAGATCATTTCATTCTCCTGTTCTAAATTCTCCAATGATGTTCCATGAAACTTACAGAAATAATTAAATTCCTTATCCTGGAATATAAATCCTTGCATAATCTGGCCCTTGCCCACCATCCCACTTCATTGCCTTCCCTTCCTCTGCATACACTGTGATCCTGTATAAGTCAAGTCTCTTCTGATCTCTGTGCCATGTCCTTGCTGTTTCCTCTGCCTGGAATATTTTTTCCCCAAATATTCACTAGGCCTGCTGCTTTAAATAACTCTCATCTCTTCTCAAGTAGTGCCTTCCAGAAAAGCTGTGTCTGCCAGCCTACACCAGTCCACCTTCAAAACCATCTTCTGTCCATTTAACTAGTATTGAGAACATAACACTGTCTGAAATCACATGTATATGTATGTAATAAATGTAACAAATAAATATCATTTATTTATTGTCTGGTTTTCTACTAGATTCTCAGTTCCATGAGGGTAGGGAGTTAACTTTGTTGATTCTTGTATTCTCAGTGCCTGGCATATAACATGTGCTTGGTAAATGTGTATTGAATGAAAAAAACACATTGAAGGGATCCAAATTATACCACTGTGGCATATGGATAATTTGAAGGCATTTGAGAATCAACGGATATAAGAAGACACATTCTCTGCATTCTACTTTCTGCCTAAAAGCAGATCCTTCAAAAAGAATTCAACTTATTATAAATCCCCCTTTAAGGGAGGCTTCCCAAAGCAGGGAGGAAGAATGACTCCTGCCTGTTACCAGAAATGGGAAGCTGGCACCACGATGAGAAATTACATAAATAGACCTTACCAAAACAAACCTTACCTTCCGTTAGTTTCCCCTCGTATATTTCTCATTTTCCACCATTTAGTGTCCCTTGAAATCCTAACCCACTCTCTGTCAAGATAGTATATAAGTTTTAAATTCTAACAGCTTCTTTGAGCTACATTTTCTGCGTGCATCCTTCTGTGTACATACATGAGTGAATTTTGCCTTCTCTCTTGCTAATCTGCCTTTTGCCAGTTTAATTCACAGGCTCCTAAGTGCTGAACTTAAAGAGGGTAGAGGGAAAGTTTTTCCTCAATGACAACATAAATGAACACATCAGTAAGTGGATAACTTGAGTAACTCTCCTTGTCCTTCTTTTTTTAAAGATTTTATTTTACTTATTTGAGTGTGTGTGTGTGTGTGTGTGTGTGTGAGAGAGAGAGAGAGAGAGAGAGAGAGAGAGAGAGAGAGATAGAGAGCACAAGCACAGGGAAGGACAGAAAGAGAGGGAGAAGCAGCCTCCCATTGAGCAGGGAGCCTGATGTGAGGCTCAATCCCAGGACCCTGGGATCATGACCTGAGCCTGAAGGCAGACACTTAATAGGCTGAGCCACCCAGGTGCCCCCTCCTCATCCTTCTAAGACTCACACCATAACTTATTTTTATTAATCACATCATCAATGCCAGGCAAGAAATGGAATTTCTTTAAAGTAAGGTTACTACCATAGAAGAGCTGCCACATTGAGAAATGATCTACATAGTGTTCATGTGATCTCATTCTTAAGCTAAATAGTTTGGAGGAACAGGATGGAGAGTGGAGATATTGTTCTGCATGGAGATCCCAGTGATGTGATTAAAAAAAAATGTCTAAGGCCATATCAAAAAGATAGAAGGTTCTCTGATATAGGTCAAAGTTATTGCTTACTCCAGTCTTGGGGTTCCACAGAGTCCAGAACCCAGCAGTGCCCCCTCAAAGAAGGACAGGACTCCCTGAACTTCAGAACTCCACAAGTGTAGACTGCTGCCAATATACCATCTGACTAGGCAAAGATATTCTCAGATTCTTCACAAATTTTTCTATCGCCATTCTCATTTTTTTACACCCTCAAACTCTTCCAACCTATAGTAAGTAGCTTCCATAAAAATCTAGCAGGAAGTTCCTGAATGCACACCAAGAGAAGCTTAGGTCAATTTCCCAGATCTGCCAGACTATGATCTGCTTTTATCTTCATTCTTACTTTTCTAAATTAGAGTAAAAGGCTGCCTGTAGGCCATTTCACTCAAACCCAGGAAGAGGCCTCAGGCCAAGAAGATATTTAACCAAAAATTTCGTTTGGGGGATGATTTGTATAGGAGTCCTCCATATGAATATGCAAGGATTATTACCAGAAAAAAAGAGGTTATGCATTTCATGTTACTTGCCATAGATTGGCAACTGGAGAGGTTGGTGGGACACCGAATCACAGGTGTGGAAGGCCTGAGCCAAATGTAGCCATCAATGCCCATATTTATCTTGCAAGCCCTGGGTAGGTACCAGGCTTGCAAGGTCATCTCTGAGGCTTATCTCTGGCATGAGCCCCTGAAACCTGGGAAGTGGGACAAAAAGACCATCAGGGCATTGTGTTTTCTCACCCCAAACTTACTTCAGAGTTTAAAATAGTCTGTTTACAGGTTTTTCATGCTACTTTGAATCCTAGGCTAATAGTTTTCTTCCACTTCTAAGCCTGTACCTCTCCTATTTTCAGAAGCTTCCACCATCATACCAAGGAACAACAACAGCGACAAAACATACTATTTCAGTAGCCTGGTAGGTATGGGACAAGATTTATACAGTAAAGCTTACTCTTTTCCTTTGTTAAACACTAATTATTGAGATCGATGGTTTATTCTATAGCTCTCCCCCAAACCTGTGTTACTGTTTTTTTTTTTTTTTTTTTTTACTTTCCACTTAGGCAAAGAATAGTCGAAACACCTAAGCTGGTAACCTTTCCCTCAATCACAGTTCTAAAGATGACAGGGAGTCCCAGGCTACAGGGTGAATAGGGCACAACTCTCTGAATCTTGGTAAACTTCTAGTGACACTGGTGGCCTCAGTAAATACTGGGCAAGGCCCAAGGAACTTCTCTCACACTCTGTGCCCTTAGAACAGTGGTTCTCAAACAGTAGTTCCCTGACCAGCAATACCAGCATCACTTGGAATCTTGTTAGAAAAGCAAATTCTCAGGCCTTACCCCACAGTTACCTTATCAGAAACTCTAGAGGTGGGGCCCAGCAATCAGTGTTTGAACCAGCTCTCCAGGCAATCTTGATGTATGTTAATGTGTGAAAACCATGCCCCTATAGTACTAAAAGCCAAAGGGATTGAAGCAGGTAGTAACAAGTTTCATGATCTGTAGCATTAAGGGGTGCTGAGTAGTCCTGAGGGCTAATGTCACACCTTATGCATGTCAACAATGTGCATATCATATCCACAAGTACAGCCTCTCCTAAAGCTAAAGTTTCTAGTGCTGTCTTGAGCTAAACCCCAAATTGAATAAAAACATGCAGGATTTCCCTCAGTGAAGCTCCCATAACTGCATTTCCCTACGTTATGAACACCACAGAACATGAACACAGCCTACAAAGGTCAGCATGGCTGTCATCCCCTCCTGTCCACAGAAATGCGGAACTCTCTCATTTCCATCCTATGTTTGCAAAGCCCTGTACCAAACAAGCATGGGACATGCCACAGCTGAGAAGGCCCTAGCCTTGTGAAGCTTAGTCTTGCCTTAACCATGCCTGACTCACTGTTGTCTATGGGCCTTGACGAAAACTGTCCTATTTGAGTGACCCTTCCCTTCTCCGATGCGACATTTGGGGGCTGATTCTGCAGCCCTGGGACGCCATCACATTCTGTGCCCACCTCTTTCAGAGTATGGGACTGCAGTGATTTCTTTACACACCTGACTGCCCCCCACAACTAGGAGCTCCTGGAAGACTGTGTCTTTCATCTTTCTCACACCAGCATTTTGCACAGTTCCTACCTAAAGGAGATACTTGATAACATTTCAATTAATGAATGAATGAAATCGGACAGTGAATTTTAAGGAGAAAAAAAATATCTTGCAATAAATGCGTCTTTTGAATCTCAACACATCTGTGAGCATACCAACGAAGGAAAATAATTTAAAAAAATGTACCTGGGGTTTCATGACTTCCTCCACTCTTGATTTCACTTTGTAATCAGGGCCCTAAGCTGCTTGTTTCCACTTAACCTCACCAAACTCATACAAATTCAGTTGGCAATGTCTACAATTGCCAGAGTTACTTGGAATTGTATACTGATCCTCTGAGGTGCTTAATGAGCCCCCCTGGCTGATTAACAACCACCTACAAGATTGATGGGCATGAAATGCATTTTAATAGCAACCAAACCCTTGCTTCCCTGATTTATAGACCTATCACTGTTACGGACCAAACCAAATTTCTGAAATTCTGACTGCTCAGATCCAAACTGCTGTCTGATTGTGGCATTATTAAAATTGGAGTTTGAGGTCAATACTGCAACTGCATCTAGCAAATTGGGTAGAGAACAAACCTGGAAATACAAATGTTAGTTAGAAGTTAATGATTTGTACTGAATGATGGGTGGCTTGGGCAGTCCGTTCTCTTTGTCAAGGGTGGCTACAAAATGATCGCTCCATGCCGACCGCAAGACGTATCCATGGTAGTTATGTGCAATGCATTTGAAAATAATAATTTGACATGGGGAGACAAAGAATGAATAAGCCAAAGAAGTGTGGCATTCACAAAGAGCCATTTTATCTGCCGGTTCTTAATCAGGGCAGACCTGAATATTCACATTTAGAGCACAAAAACTGAAAGAGAGGGCTGGAATTTAAAAGACCCTTCATCTTGGTCAGGCTCTGCGGGGTGTTCTTGCTGCAGCTGGAAGGCTCCTTCCTGTTTCTGATGTCTCCACCTGCAGGTGGCGGCGCTGGCCCCTGACCCCATGAAATAAGCCTCTCGCTCTTCTCCCGAATTACCCCCGCTGCCTGGATACTGCGAACAGGAAGTTAGGGGATGACAAAAGGTCTCTCACTAAAAGATTTGATTAATCAGCTAAATAATGTTTGCTCCACGAGCCTTCTTTTCCAAATAAGGTTTTCAAAAAAATGTGTGCTAATATATCTCTTTGGCTTTATTCAAGATGCAATAGAAGTGTCATTTAAGGAGAGGAAGAATATTGGATAGAGTCTAAAAGAAAGCACGTAATCAATATAGGCCAAAGGAAAAAGGCAGAATTTCCAGGCAAGGATGTATTGAAATCGCGAAAGTGCCTAGACAGCAATGAAACATTTGAAGGCGGGAACAAAAGGAGTGGCTTGTATTTTAGAATTTCTCAAACGTTTTGATCTAATCACCCTAAAGAAACAAATAAACGTGTTTATAGGGAGGAAGAGGGAAAAAAAGCTGATATCACAGCGGGCTAGAGGCCAAAGACCCAGAGTTATTGCATTTGCTCTGTGACCTAGATCTTGAGCCTCCTTCCATGGCAGGTCAGGATGGCTTTAACTATCCCCCCACCTCCTTTCTTGTCTCTGTTCTATTTTCCTCCAATCTATTGGCCAAACTGGAGAGAAGGTGTTTTGAAAACTCAGGTCTATTCAAGTCATTTGTCTATTAGCTTTGTACTTTTAGAAGTGTAGACTAGCCTAAAACAGTGCTTCTCAAGCAAGAGGAGATGAAGGCCAACAGGAATATCACAGAGGAACATGTTAAAAATGCAGATTCTAGACCCAGCCCAGACCCACTGGACCACTAGCTCCCAAGGTGTGGCACAGCAATCCGTGGTATAACCCAGCCTCCAGGTGATTCAGATGCTGCTGAAATGTGAGAACTGATGTGGGAAACAAAGGCAGAAGAGAAATTATTAAATTTCTTTACTACCGGCAGCCTCTGGACAAGCCCTTGAAACAGGCAGAGTGACATTCCTCTAGGGATTCAACTGCCTCAATGTTAATATTTTGCTAAGGGCAAAAGGCAATCTTAGCCCACCCCCAGGATCCTATAAATCTACTTTAACATATAAAAATTCCTTGAGAAATTTTATTTATCTCTAAACCCTCCAAGATACATGTTGGCAATCATCCTCCAAGCACACGGCCCACCCGTATACATCTGGAAGGTCTCATGACTCAGGTTTCATTAGACAGTAATTAAAGACCCCTTCCCAGCAATAACCAGCCCCCTCATGGTCCTAGAAAACTTGCTTCCAAAATTCCTCAGAGACTTACACTCTCCCTGACCCCCTCACAACTTGAAAGTATGTAATGGGCCACTCCTCATGATGCCAGTGCAGCTCTTCCTGCCCACAGGTCCTATCCCCATGCTTTAATAAAACCACCTTTTTGCACCAAAAACATCTCAAGAATTCTTTCTTGGCCATCAGCTTTGAAACCTAATTTCCTTTCTTACATCAAGAACCACTGGCCTAGAGGTGGTTCTAAACTTCAGTATCTGTTAGCTGGGGACTGTGGCTTTAAAAAAAAGAATTACAGAGAATCTAGGTCTTCACCCACTGATACTAATTCATAAGGCTTGGGATCATGGTAAGGCATCTACATCTTTTATCAAGACACCAAGATAATTCTGAAAAGGGGGGGTGTGGGTTGTACTTGGTGCATTGCTGGCCACAGGCCAAAGAGTATCTGAACCTCATTTGCTGCCAAACTTCTTCCTGGCCTATTCAACTTGTACACCTCTTCACGTTTTAAGAAAGGCTTTCCTTAGCCCCCTCAGGCAAAGTGTACTCTTTTGGTTTTCACTCCTGGGACACTTCATTCGTACAAGTTTATCTGAACAAGTAAGGCCTTTGGAGACACTTGGAATTATTTATTTATCTGACAACTATTTTGTTCAAGGGAATTTGTTATGGTCTAGAAATGATGGTAAACAAAAGGGGCACAGTTTCTACCCTAATAAAGCTTTAAGGCTAGATGCAAATCATAACTGCACCACTTATTAGCTGTACGACCTTGGGCAAGTCACTTAACCTCTTTGAGTCTCAGTATTATTGGCTGTAAATTGATGATAATACCAACTTTACAGAGCTGTGGCAAAGATTAAGTAGCAGGAGGAAGCAGCAGAGGACAGAGTGCCTCTTACATAGTCGCCCTCAATAAGTGGTAGCTATTATTAGATTACTTATCACACTCCATTGTAATGGTTTTATATATCCATCCTCCCCAGGTCTATGAAGTTCCTTGAGGTCTATCTTACTCACCTTTGAATTCCCTGTCCGTATCACGGTGACTTGCAACATCACTGACAATTCCTCCATAAATATTTTTGAATAAGTAAATTGAACTTTGTTAGGCAAGTCACGTTCCCTAATGTGTAACATTTTACTCTTCTCTGGAAAAACAAGGCAAAATGAGACCAGGAGACTTCAATGGGATTTTTGTATTGTTGCTATTTAAGGAAAGTAGTATGAATAAGACCTTTTCTTCTCGCACTGAACATTACAAGGTAAATCAAAATAACTGTGTCTAAGTAAATGTCCTGTCACTAACTTTAACCAGATTTCACCCATTCTAGCGCTTCTCAAAACACAAAAAGGAAAACAGGCATTCATGTTAAAATCTACTTTTCCAAAGCATCAAAGGAAAGCAGTGAAGATGCACAGACCTTGACAGCTACTAGCCCTCCAAGGGGACACACTTAGTCATACACATTGTCTCAGATAAAACACATATTTGTTTTATGTATCCAGAAAGGGGAAATTTTAAAGCTGGTTTGGTGAATTGTGTTTGTGAGCATTTGTATATTTAAGATCAGAACTGATGTAATGAGACAAATCTATCACAAAATGACCTTTCACTCCAGTGACTCCTTACATTGAGCATACATCAAAATTGCCCAGAGAGCTTGTTTACAGATTGTGGAATCCCACTGCCAGAGTTTTCGATTCAGTATATCTCGGATAGGGCTCAAGAATTTTCATTTCTAACCATTCCCAGGAGATCTTGGGGATCACATTTTGAGAAGCACTGGTGGGTGTACTCTATGAAGGAAAAGGTCTGAATATGCTATGAAGAGTTCTTTACCGCTAAAGAAAGAAAGAAAAACATGAAAGGTTAAAGGGAAGAAATATAGAAATCTCAGGCAACTGAAGTCCTGCAAGCAAAATTAGTTGCATCTCTCATATATATCAAAAACCCTTTGTTTCTCAGGCCAGCCCCAATTGACAACTTGCTTATATGGTTATTTGTGTGAATCCACTTTTTTTTTGAGACAATGAGCTTCTTGACAAATGGTGGCAGGGTTTATTCATCTTTTTTTTAAGATTTTATTTATTTATTCATGAGAGACAGGGAGAGAGAGAGAGAGAGGCAGAGACACAGGCAGAGGAAGAAGCAGGCTCCATGCAGGGAGCCTGACGTGGGACTCGATCCTGGGTCTCCAGGATCATGCCCTGGGCTGAAGGCGGCGCTAAACCGCTGAGCCACCCGGGCTGCCCAGATTTATTCATCTTTATGTCTATCGTGGCCTGTACACAGTCAATGATCAGTAAATATTTGCTGGATTAAAAGAATTCTAAAGGAAATACATATTTTTTGCCTTAATCTTTAGAATGATAGAAATTTTATGAAGTAATCTGTCACTTAAGGTACACTACTGATTTCACTGTGTGGATTCTTGGTTTTCTTTTTCATCTGAAATGATTCACATAGGTAAACAGGACATCTAACTTTTGTGAGGTCATATGCAAAGGATACTTAGAGATACCTAAAGAATTAAAATGCTATACGGATACTATGTATGGAGTCCATACAATTCAATGAAAAATTTTATTGAGCTCCCACTACATGCCTGGAAGTGTATTGAATGCTTGAAATACCTAACAGAGTAAAGCTAATAATTTTGATTTATATAGCAGTAAGGATGCAACAGGTGGTATACAAAGTGCTTACTATGAACAATGCTTATTTATTCATCACAACACTTCTCAGAAGTTGGCATCATCAGCATCTCCAAATTAAGTAAAAATAAATTAAAGCTTAAAAAGATTAATGTAAAAAAAAGATTAATGTATTCAAACCCACAAAGATTAGAAACGGTGGAACAATGACTTGAAATGAACGAAGGTTGTCTGAAGGTAGGGTTTGCTCTCAATGGCTCCACTGTACTGACGTGACTCACTCTGAAGAGGGCCTCATCCCTCAGGAGAGTCACATGCAAAAGAAACTAAATTATTTTCTAAGATTTAAACCTGAATAAAGCTATTGGTTCAGTTTATATGCTTCTGAAGTTCTAGAAGATACACACCAAAGGGGAGCCCATTGTGGAAACCATATCAGAAAAATTTTAATATATAATTTTTCATTCATCAATGTGACAATTTCTCTTGACCATCTGTTGTTTGCAAACCCTGGTTCTGTGGATTCAGCGGTGAGCAAAGCATACCCACTGTGTAGTGGGTGAAACAGATAATAAATGCTCACACAAATAGCATATAATTACACACTGAAAAAAAAGACTATGGTGGGGGGATAAAGGGCACCAAGGAAGCATGTAGCAAGAGTAACTATTCTAATTTGGGGATGGGAGGAACTAGAGAAATATTCCTGAGATGGTGACAATCAAATGAGTTCTGAAAGATGATCAGGAAGAGGTTAGTGAGTGGATGTACTTGAGGGTAGTGGGAGAGGGTGCACAGAGTTCCTGGCAGAGAAAATAATATATACAAAGTCAGAAGAGATCACAGCACAGTATCTAGAAGGATCTTAAAAAGTTAGTGCAGTTGGAATACAAAGAATGAGAAGAAAGGAGTAGTGAGGGGATCCCTGGGTGGTGCAGTGGTTTGGCGCCTGCCTTTGGCCCAGGGCGCGATCCTGGAGACCCAGGATCGAATCCCACGTCGGGCTCCCGGTGCATGGAACCTGCTTCTCCCTCTGCCTGTGTCTCTGCCTCTCTCTCTCTCTCTCTCTCTCTCTCTCTCTCTCTCTGTGACTATCATAAATAAATAAAAAAATTAAAAAAAAAGAAAAAAAGAAAGGAGTAGTGAAAGATATTAATGTAAACATAGCCAAGGCCAGGTCACGTTGGGCTTTGAAGGCTATGTTTCAAGGCCAAGAGTAAGAAAAAGCCTTTGAAGTAGAAAAGTGACAAGGCTAGATTTATACTTTTAAAACACTATTCTGGCTGTAGAGAGAATAGTCTGGTTGGGGGGTGGTAGATTCATTTTAACACAACTAATTAAGAGGTTATTGTGGTCATGCCAGTGAGAATGATGACATCTTGTTTAGGATAGTGATGGACAGAGGAAAACTGCAGAGGTATGGAGAAGGTTAAATAAGTAAGACCAGGTGACAGATCTGATATGGCAGTTGAAGGACAGTGAGGAGGAATCAAGTACAAATCTCAGACTTTCAGCCTGCTCAACACGGGGGTGTCAATCACTAGAATGGAGCAAAGTAGATTCATATTAGATTTGAAGGATAAGATCATAAGTTCAATTTTGTTGGTGTTTGTGGAATGTGACCTGCCTTTGACAGTGGAGATGTTAATTAGGAAGATGAGTATATAAGACTAATGTTCAGGGGAGAGTTCAGGGCTGGAGATGTAAATTTTAGAGGCTTTGCAAACAAGTTAGTAATTTAAACCAAAAGCATGGATGAAATCACCAAGAGACAGGAGACAGTATAAAAATGAAGGCAAGGGGGATCTCTGGGTGGCTCAGCGGTTGACCGCCTGCCTTCGGCCCAGGGCGTGATCCTGGAGTCCCGGGATCAAGTTCCGCATTGGGCTCCCTACATGGAGCCTGCTTCTCCCTCTGCCTGTGTCTCTGTCTCTCTCTCTCTCTCTCTGTCTTAAATAAATAAATAAATAAATAAATAAATAAATAAATAAATAAAATATTTTTTTTTTAAATGAAAGACAGTATTTATCCTTTTTGGGGGCACATCGTGTAGTAAAACAGAACCATATCCTACTTAAGTTTACATTAGAAAACCAATCTAACCATCTATGGTAGAGATGAAGAGAACTAAAAATGAAAGTTCAGTCCATTTGCTAGGTGTCAAAAGTAGAGGTAATTTTCTGACTTCTACATGAGTGTTTCTCCAAATGTCATCCTGGGGTGACCCAGAGCATTGGCATCACCTACAACCTCATGAAAAATGCAAATACTCAGGCCCCATCCTAGATCTATTGAATCAAAAGATTTGGGTTGGGGCTTAGCCCTCCTGGCAAATTGGATGCATGCTCAGTTCTGAGAACTCCTGCTTTATTTTGTTCAATCCGTTTTCTGAGGAGCAGTCAGCCATGCGGCATATCCACACTCATGGGTAGAGAGGGAGCAGGGGCAAAGTAAGGCTTTTCTTGATTCTGTGCCAGAGGAGATTATATAAGCTAGACCCTCTTGATTCAACAAAAGCTGTAGAAAGCATTGCTACAAGTGTTTTATAACTCAACAATTATGCATGCCCTTTCTATACTTTGCAAAAGGGACAGACTGGTGCCAGGGAAAGTGACATTAGCAATCCAAGTTGAATAGGTAAAATGTTCTGAGACACAAGGAGGCAAAAGTTGATTTGGTAGAACCTGACAGAGAGGGCACTTTTAACTATCAGTCTCAGCTTGATAGATATAAACAGCTATTTTCAAGACTCAAACACCCACACTCCCATCTTTAGAACAATATTAGCAGTTCTGGATGTTTGACAGATAAACCTCTGCTGCAAATTATCCTCCAGCCGTGATATTTAAAACCAATGGTTCCTGGTGTGTTGTTGCTATGAAATATGTAACCTTAACCAGCTGTTTATACCTGGGTCTTAAAATCTAATTGAATAGTTCACTTGATGTGTTAGCACAATTAAGAAGCTCTTCCTTAATAGGAGAGGAGGGGCAAATTGATATGTTTAATTTTCAAAAACACATATTGTTCTCTGCTCTATAACAGTCTATCAGCTAGAAATTTCTATTAACTGTCTCTTCTCTACTTCATGAGTACACGGATAAGTTGTGGTTTTAATGATTATTTTGGAACATTCTGGGATATTTAGGTAGATGCTGAACCAAGGAGCTTATTTTTATTTGGGCCAATTTTACTTTTGTATACTTTTAATCATCCTACTTAATAAAATGATTATATTTAGTGATAACTCTTTTAACTGCAATGTCAATAAGAGCACACCCACTTAACCAATATACATACATCTACATGTATAAGCTTACCTGATTTTCATGGATATGATTCATATATTCTATTACATGGGATGAAAAGAAATAGTATCAGCAGCTTCTATTTAATAATTTAAGAAATTATGCTTCATGACATATGCTCTCAACAGCATTCTGATAAATATATTTTCTTTAATAATCAAACATAAAATACATCAGCTTTGTTAAATCACCTAACTGCTGAAACAACTGTACCATTAGTATTTGAAGGATCTTTGAAAGTATTTCTGATTTCTCTTCCTTTTCCAACATGCTACTTGAAGGGACAAGGCGGTTATTTGAATTGTTAATAATTGTTTTCATACTAATATGATTGGATCATAAATGAAAAGGCATAAAAAAGGCATGCACCCATAATCTTATTGCTCATGAGTTTAGGATGATACATGACCTATCCCTTCAGTGAAAATAAAGATTATCCATTTTCTTTTAGATGCAATCACTACCATCCAATGCAAAATATACACAGAAAATAGGCAATTCGCAAGCATAGTAACTACATGACAATTTTCTTTCAACGTTCTACATGGATATCCCTTTCAATATGCATTAATTTCACTGTAAATAAAGAACATTGTATGTTTAAAAAGGAAACTAGCTGCTAAAATCGTGAAGATATTTTGCATACCATAGTCAATGGTACTCCAGGCAACAAAGAGATGTTTAATAATAAAATGTTTGTTTATAAAATTTATAGAAGTGCTTCTTGGAAATGTATCTTATAAATACATTTTCATCTAGAGATGAACTGAAGAGAAAAATATAGTAAAAGAATATTTAAAATTTTTATATTTTCCTTTACATGCCTCTGATCTAAAATAAACATTCAATCTTTTAATAGATTCTGTTTGCTACACAAAATCATGAATTAAATACTAATGAGTTGAAATATAATTTTAAAAATTAAAGTATATTCCAAATAGCAAGCCAATCAATTGACTTTTATGTTCTTCTGATAAATGCAAAGTACCAATTCTCTGAACATAGCTTTTTATGGTTACTTTTTCAAAATAACTACATCATTCAAACTACTGAGTTGCCTGTAAAACCCAAATTGCTTGAAAATTAGTTCTGGAAAAATTTTCATGATGCCTTTAAACTCTGAGAGTCAAACTCAACATTTAGGCTTTAAAGTCTACGGGTGGTTTTCATCACCTTTCAACACTCACATTCATCATTTAGAGAAAATATGTTTAAGAAAGAAAAAATGAAATAGGAACTCAGGGTTGAAAATATTTCTCTTACAACCTGTGTAGTTCTCTTTATGCAAAGCCCCTTGGCCAATTGGAGAAATACTACATAGAAAGGTTTTTAAACACCCAAATATTTATGACAAATTATCAAATAAAAGGTCTGGAAGGAAACAGTAAAACAGGAATTCAATGTAATATTTAGCTTAATCACTCTGACAGCTAATCACACATAAGGTTCCCTAACCTCATCAACATAGCCAAAAATTAAAGAGCTATAGTTTGCTGTGAATATCTAGAAGACCCTCCTCTTTCTTAGCTTTCCTAAACCACAAATTTATATTTTATCTTTCAAATTCATGCATCAACAGTGAATTTAGTTGTTATAATCTCCTCTTGCAGTGAAACACTTTTTCAAGTCTCAAATTATATTCTTTAACACTATTGGATTGGGTTACTAGAAAAAGGCACAGTATCATTCATTCATTCAACAAAAATTTATAGAGTCCCCAAATTTAAAAAAAAGCACATTTTATGATGAAATCACAAAACCAAAAAAGTAGACGACAGCACTTGATTTCTCTTAAAATGCAAAAATGTGAGCAACCAATTTGACAGTCAAGCAAATATGAGGGATATTTCGTGAATGCATTATGAGTCTAAAATTATAATCCTACCACCTAATACCAGCCCCTCCACACTTAAAAGGAATCATAACTATTAATTCAAGATTAATAGAGGCACTGAGGGGGACACTTGATGGGATGAGCACTGGGTGTTATACTATATGTTGGCAAATCGAACTCCAATAAAAAATATACCAAAAAAGAAGGGAAACAGGCATTCAGATCCAGGAAATAGAGAGATCCCCCCCTAAAATCAATAAAAACCGTTCAACACCTCGACATCTAATAGTGAAGCTTGCAAATTCCAAAGATAAAGAGAAGATCCTTAAAGCAGCAAGAGACAAGAAGTCCCTGACTTTCATGGGGAGGAATATTAGGGTAACAGCAGACCTCTCCACAGAGACCTGGCAGGCCAGAAAGGGCTGGCAGGATATATTCAGGGTCCTAAATGAGAAGAACATGCAACCAAGAATACTTTATCCAGCAAGGCTCTCATTCAAAATGGAAGGAGAGATAAAGAGCTTCCAAGACAGGCAGGAACTGAAAGAATATGTGACCTCCAAACCAGCTCTGCAAGAAATTTTAAGGGGGACTCTTAAAATTCCCCTTTAAGAAGAAGTTCAGTGGAACAATCCACAAAAACAAGGACTAAATAGATATCATGATGACACTAAACTCATATCTGTCAATAGTAACTCTGAACGTGAACGGGCTTAATGACCCCATCAAAAGGCGCAGGGTTTCAGACTGGATAAAAAAGCAGGACCCATCTATTTGCTGTCTACAAGAGACTCATTTTAGACAGAAGGACACCTACAACCTGAAAATAAGAGGTTGGAGAACCATTTACCATTCAAATGGTTCGCAAAAGAAAGCAGGGGTAGCCATCCTTATATCAGATAAACTAAAATTCACTCCGAAGACAGTAGTGAGAGACGAAGAGGGACACTATATCATACTTAAAGGATCTATCCAACAAGAGGACTTAACAATCCTCAATATATATGCCCCGAATGTGGGAGCTGCCAAATACTTAAACGAATTATTAACCAAAGTAAAGAAATACTTAGATAATAATACACTTATACTTGGTGACTTCAATCTAGCTCTCTCTACCCTTGATAGGTCTTCTAAACACAACATCTCCAAAGAAACGAGAGCTTTAAATGATACACTGGACCAGATAGATTTCACAGATATCTACAGAACTTTACATCCAAACTCAACTGAATACACATTCTTCTCAAGTGCACATGGAACTTTTTCCAGAATAGACCACATACTGGGTCACAAATCGGGTCTGAACCGATACCAAAAGATTGGGATCGTCCCCTGCATATTCTCAGACCATAACGCCTTGAAATTAGAACTCAATCACAAGAAGAAGTTTGGAAGGACCTCAAACACGTGGAGGTTAAGGACCATCCTGCTAAAAGATAAAAGGGTCAACCAGGAAATTAAGGAAGAATTAAAAAGATTCATGGAAACTAATGAGAATGAAGATACAACTGTTCAAAATCTTTGGGATGCAGCAAAAGCAGTCCTGAGGGGGAAATACATCGCAATACAAGCATCCATTCAAAAACTGGAAAGAACTCAAATACAAAAGCTAACCTTACACATAAAGGAGCTAGAGAAGAAGCAGCAAATCGACCCGACGCCCAGCAGAAGAAGAGAGTTAATTAAAATTCGAGCAGAACTCAACGAAATTGAGACCAGAAGAACTGTGGAACAGATCAATAGAACCAGGAGTTGGTTCTTTGAAAGAATTAATAAGATAGATAAACCATTAGCCAACCTTATTAAAAAGAAGAGAGAGAAGACTCAAATTAATAAAATCATGAATGAGAAAGGAGAGATCACTACCAACACCAAGGAAATACAAACGATTTTAAAAACATATTATGAACAGCTCTACGCCAATAAATTAGGCAATCTAGAAGAAATGGACGCATTCCTGGAAAGCCACAAACTACCAAAACTGGAGCAGGAAGAAATAGAAAACCTGAACAGGCCAATAACCAGGGAGGAAATTGAAGCAGTCATCAAAAACCTCCCAAGACACAAGAGTCCAGGGCCAGATGGCTTCCCAGGGGAATTCTATCAAACGTTTAAAGAAGAAATCATACCTATTCTACTAAAGCTGTTTGGAAAGATAGAAAGAGATGGAGTACTTCCAAACTCATTCTATGAGGCCAGCATCACCTTAATTCCAAAACCAGACAAAGACCCCACCAAAAAGGAGAATTACAGACCAATATCCCTGATGAACATGGATGCAAAAATTCTCAACAAGATACTAGCCAATAGGATCCAACAACACATTAAGAAAATTATTCACCATGACCAAGTAGGATTTATCCCCGGGATGCAAGGCTGGTTCAACACTCGTAAAACAATCAATGTGATTCATCATATCAGCAAGAGAAAAACCAAGAACCATATGATCCTCTCATTAGATGCAGAGAAAGCATTTGACAAAATACAGCATCCATTCCTGATTAAAACTCTTCAGAGTGTAGGGATAGAGGGAACTTTCCTCGATATCTTAAAAGCCATCTACGAAAAGCCCACAGCAAATATCATTCTCAATGGGGAAGCACTGGGAGCCTTTCCCCTAAGATCAGGAACCAGACAGGGATGTCCACTCTCACCACTGCTATTCAACATAGTATTGGAAGTCCTAGCCTCAGCAATCAGACAACAAAAAGACATTAAAGGCATTCAAATTGGCAAAGAAGAAGTCAAACTCTCCCTCTTCGCCGATGACATGATACTCTACATAGAAAACCCAAAAGCCTCCACCCCAAGATTGCTAGAACTCATACAGCAATTTGGTAGCGTGGCAGGATACAAAATCAATGCCCAGAAATCAATGGCATTCCTATACACTAACAATGAGACTGAAGAAAGAGAAATTAAGGAGTCAATCCCATTTACAATTGCACCCAAAAGCATAAGATACCTAGGAATAAACCTAACCAAAGAGGTAAAGGATCTATACCCTAAAAACTATAGAACACTTCTGAAAGAAATTGAGGAAGACACAAAGAGATGGAAAAATATTCCATGCTCATGGATTGGCAGAATTAATATTGTGAAAATGTCAATGCTACCCAGGGCAATTTACACGTTCAATGCAATCCCTATCAAAATACCATGGACTTTTTTCAGAGACTTAGAACAAATTATTTTAAGATTTGTGTGGAATCAGAAAAGACCCCGAATAGCCAGGGGAATTTTAAAAAAGAAAACCATAGCTGGGGGCATCACAATGCCAGATTTCAGGTTGTACTACAAAGCTGTGGTCATCAAGACAGTGTGGTACTGGCACAAAAACAGACACATAGACCAATGGAACAGAATAGAGAATCCAGAAATGAACCCTGAACTTTATGGTCAACTAATATTCGACAAAGGAGGAAAGACTATCCACTGGAAGAAAGACAGTCTCTTCAATAAATGGTGCTGGGAAAATTGGTCATCCACATGCAGAAGAATGAAACTAGACCACTCTCTTGCACCATACACAAAGATAAACTCAAAATGGATGAAAGATTTAAATGTGAGACAAGACTCCATCAAAATCCTAGAGGAGAACACAGGCAACACCCTTTTTGAACTTGGCCACAGTAACTTCTTGCAAGATACATCCACGAAGGCAAAAGAAACAAAAGCAAAAATGAACTATTGGGACTTCATCAAGATAAGAAGCTTTTGCACAGCAAAGGATACAGTCAACAAAACTCAAAGACAACCTACAGAATGGGAGAAGATATTTGCAAATAACATATCAGATAAAGGGCTAGTTTCCAAAATCTATAAAGAACTTATTAAACTCAACACCAAAGAAACAAACAATCCAATCATGAAATGGGCAAAAGACATGAAGAGAAATCTCACAGAGGAAGACATAGACATGGCCAACATGCACATGAGAAAATGCTCTGCATCACTTGCCATCAGGGAAATACAAATCAAAACCACAATGAGATACCACCTCACACCAGTGAGAATGGGGAAAATTAACAAGGCAGGAAACAACAAATGTTGGAGAGGATGCGGAGAAAAGGGAACCCTCTTACACTGTTGGTGGGAATGTGAACTGGTGCAGCCACTCTGGAAAACTGTGTGGAGGTTCCTCAAAGAATTAAAAATAGACCTGCCCTACGACCCAGCAATTGCACTGTTAGGGATTTACCCCGAAGATTCAGATGCAATGAAACGCCGGGGCACCTGCACCCCGATGTTTCTAGCAGCCATGTCCACAATAGCCAAACTGTGGAAGGAGCCTCGGTGCCCATCGAAAGATGAATGGATAAAGAAGATGTGGTTTATGTATACAATGGAATATTACTCAGCCATTAGAAACAACAAATACCCACCATTTGCTTCAACGTGGATGGAACTGGAGGGTATTATGCTGAGTGAAGTAAGTCAATCGGAGAAGGACAAACAGTGTATGTTCTCACTCATTTGGGGAATATGAATAATAGTGAAGGGGAATATAAGGGAAGGGAGAAGAAATGTGTGGGAGATATCAGAAAGGGACACAGAACATAAAGACTTCTAACTCTGGGAAATGAACTAGGGGTGGTGGAAGGGGAGGAGGGCGGGGGGTGGGGGTGAATGGGTGACGGGCACGGAGGGGGACACTTGACGGGATGAGCACTGGGTGTTATTCTGTATGTTGGTAAATTGAACACCAATAAAAATTAATTTATAAAAAAAAAAAAAA